>NC_133433.1:30050923-30350923 GCF_011762505.2 Arvicanthis niloticus | reverse complement strand
AACACTCAGACACATAAAAATAATCTTTTAAAAGAAAAGCAGGTGAACGTAAGTCAGAGAGCTAGCCAGTAAGCAGTGTTCCTCCACGATTTCTGCTTCAAGCCCCTGCCTTGAGCTGCTGCCCTGAGTTCCATCAATGAAGGATCCTGGCCTGAAAGTGTAAAATGAAAATATTTACCCGCTGCCCACACCCCAAGTTCATGATGTTTATCATGCCAACACATTAGGACGGAGCTGTGAAATAAGAAAGCAGAAGCCTAGAAAAACGTGAGGCTGTTTTTACCAACCCATAGACACATCTCTGTTTCTGTTTTATGCTTGTTGTGTTGGTTGGTGTTTGGTTTCCCCCCCACACACACACACACCCCAAGACAGGATTTCTGGGTATAGCCCTGGCTGTCCTGGAATTCACTCTGCAGACCAGGCTGGCCTGGAACTCAGAAGTCCGCCTGTCTCTGCCTCCCAAGGGCTGGAACTAAAGGCGTGCGCCACCACTGCCCAATTGGGTTTTTGTTTTTGAAGACAGGGTTTCTCAGTGTAACCAGCACTGGTTTCCTGGACTCAATTTGTAGAGCAAGTTGGCCTTGAACTCACAGAGATCTGCCTGCCTCTGCCTCCTGAGTTCTGGGATTAAAGGTGTGAGGCACTATGCCCAGCTTACTTTTATTTTTTAATATTTATTTTTTAGTTGTGTGTGTGTGTGTGTGTGTGTGTCTGTGTGTGTGTGTGTGTCTGTGTGTGCATGAATAGACCAGAGGTATCTATCTGATCCCCTGGAGCTGGAGTCACAGGTAAGCTGCCTAAGGTGGGTGCTGGGAATCAAACTCAGGTCCCTGGAACCTCTGAGCCACCTCTCTAGCCTGTAGGGTGTTTTTTGTTTGTTTGGTTGTTGCTTTGCTTTTGTTTTGTTTTGCTTCCTGACACAAGATCTTGCTATGTAGCTCAAGCTAGCCTTTAAACTCATGCTGTGACCCAGGAAACTCATAGCAAACCTACCTCAGCCTCCAAGAGCACTGGAGTTTGACACTAGCAATTTCTTTGTAGAAAGGTGTTTTCTTTTATTCAGAAACAAGCATTCATTGATTCATTGATGTCAGAGTTATATTAGAAATGTAGGGTTCTCTTTTTTAGGGGGACAGGGACTCCTTATGTAAGCCCTGAACTAGAAATCCTCCTGCCTTAGGATTCTAAGTGCTGAAATTACAGATATGCAGATAGAGCTAGTTTTTTTTGGTTTTTTTTTTTTCCTTCTAGATGGAACTCAAGGCCTAGATGCCTTTGCAAGCATTGTGCAACTGAGCTACAGGCTCAGCTCTTGAGCCAGGAAAGGCCTTTAGTGGCAATTTACAAGGATGGGTGACAAGCTAAACCTCCTTCCTGATAGAGCAAGGTTTTATTAGTCTCTCGGCCTCATCGACAGTGTTCTAAAGCCTGCATGCTGTGGTTTAGTGAAGATCATTACAGATAATCCCTCCTATGCTCTTATGCATTTGAACTAGGCTCTGGCAATCAATATCTTTCAAAGGCGGGGGTGGGGGTGGGGGTGGGGAAGGGGTCCTTTCTGACAATGTCACTAAAAAAGACAGAAAAGTGCCTAATTCATCAACTTTAATGAAATGCCTAACATAATAACATTAAAAAAAAAAAAACCTAAAAATTCAGTCCTCTATTGAAAAAAACTCAATAAGCAAAAATCAGAGTCATTAGCCCCGTCTACCGTCAATATCGTTACTTACAAACAAATATTCAACAAAAGGGAGCCAAAGCCAGGCCACCTACCTGATTGGAGGGGTCTCGGCCTCAGTGTGCAGCAGGCGCTTATGAGCCTCTAGTGGAGATGAACTTGAACTCTTTGACAATTCTGGTAAATATGGCATTTTGAGACATTCCTTGGGTTCTTCTAGACCAAATGCTATGGTGTGTTGTGATAAAAAAAAAAAATCATACAATCATCTTGGTTAAATGGCTAATTCTTCTACCACATACAAAGTACCACAAAGCAAATCAGCCAGTAATGAAAGAAACTGAGGTACTTGGCCATATTGACCACAGAGAGGAGTAGACTTGGAGGGTGGGTAAGAATTGAAACAAGGAGCATGGGGTATGAGGCCTCAGACCTGTGATCCCAGTACTTAGGAAGCTGGGGCCGGAGAACCATAAATTAAGGGCCAATCTGGGATATAAGCAAGTTCAAGGCCAACCTGGGCAATTTAGTGACACTGGGTCTGAAAATGAAAAGTTCAGAGGGATTGGAAAGCAGTTCTGTAACAGAGGGATCTCCCAGAATGTTCCAGACCCTAGATTCCATCCCTAGAACCCACCTACCCTCCCTGCCAAACCAAAAGAGCAGCAGTAACAGAGGAAGAAACTCAGCTGAGTTCCCAGAACATTAATTAGCACCATGTTTAGATAAAAGTCACTTTCAAGACTTCTGCACTGCTTGCTACTTGAATCTATCATACATCTGTGTGAATAGTCACAAAACAGAAATTACGCAATCCTCTAAAATCCTACCCTTGGCATTGATTTGAACTTTCTCTCCACAAAATCTAAAGCAAGTCTGTAAACACCAACATGAAGCATCCAGATTGCCTCTGTTGACTTCACATTTTGTCAACTCTTTTTTTGTGGGGGGAGGGGACAGTGCAAGTGTTTGGTTTGGTTTGGTTGTTTTAATTGAGACAAAGCCTCTATGTAGCTCAAGCTGGACTTGAACTTGCAACACTTTTCCTGCCTCCCAAGAGCTCAATCACAAGTGTATTCCGCTATGCTTGGCTTCAAGTTGTTTAGTTATCTTTTAGTGCCTATGTGTATGCCTGTGTGTGTGTGTGTGTGTGTGTGTGTGTGTGTGTGTGTGTGCACGTGTGTGTGTGTGTGTGTGTGTGTGTGTGTGTGTGTGTGTCTGTGTAAGGCCCCACAGGTAGGGAGGAACTCCCTCCCTGCTCTTGGGAATTCACGGCCACCCCAATAACTGCAAAGACACCGAACTTGATGTAACAGCAAAAGGTATATTTCAATCAACGCGTTGAGGTCGCACTTCCAGCTTGTCCTACGCAGAGGCAAGCAATGAAGTACGACCCCCACTTAGGGAAAAGATAGAGTTTTTATAGTAAGAACCGCAACCCAGGGAAACGAGGGGGAAATATCAAACACTATTTAATTTGTCTTGTGGTTCGTTTTGTTCCTAGTATCCAGGATGCATAAGAACGCTAACTTGAACTCTCAGCTCAAACCCTATTCAATCTATCTTATGGTCAGTTTTTAGTTCCTGGTACCCATAGCACTTGGTCACGCTATCTTGAACTCCCAGCTCTGAACTCTATTCAATCTATCATCTATTTTGTCTTGTGGATAGCTAGTTTCCTAGGACCCAGAACGCAGAACAAGCTGATCTGCACTCTTGACTCTATCTGTGGAAGGGAAGGTTTAAACATTTTTAACCCTTTCATCTGCATGTACGTCTGTTTGTATATGTGTGTCTGTGTGTGAGAATGTGTGTGCATATGTGTGTGTGAACATGTGTGTCTGTGAGTGTGCTTGTGTGTGCCTGTGTGTCTGTGTGTGAAAATGTGTCTGTGTGTGACCATGTGTGTATGTGTCTATATGTGTGTATGTCTGTAAGTGTGCTTGTGTGTGCATGTGTTCATGCATGTGTGTGCCTGTGTGTGTGCATGTGAAGCCCACTATTTACTTTGGGTTCCTTTACCAATCTCTTTCACCTCATGTATTAAGGCAGAGCCAGAGTTGTCCAGTTAAGTGGGTTCGGCTAACCAGCTTGTTACCTTTCTCTTCCCACTTATGATGGATTAAGGTGGGTCACCATGCCTACTGACCTTTTCATATGTCCTGGACCTGAACTTGCCTTTAAGTGTTTTACTGGCTGAGTCATTTCCTCAGCCAGCTGGAGAGAGCCCAGAGGTTTAGAACGTGTGCTGCTCTTCCAAAGGAACAGTGGTTTTCCCAGCACCCACACTTCAATGCACATCTGCCTGTGACTGCAGTTCCAGTGGATCACACACCCTTTTCCAGTCTCCATAGTCTCCAAGTACTACTTGGTACACATACATACATGCAAGCAAACACTCAAATACATAATAATAAACACATCTTAAAGAGTAATAAAAACAAAGGCATTAAGTAGAAGGTAGAAAGAAGCTAAAAGCCTCTGAAAGGTCGCAATGACACAAGCCTGTAATCTAGCGCTTGGAAGGTGGAGGCAGGAAGATCAGGAATTAAAAGCCCAACCTAGACTACAGGATGAATTCAAGGTTAGCCTGAGGTATGCAAAATCCTGTTAGAAAAAAAAAAAAAAAAAAAAAAAAATGGGCCTGGGCTACAAGGCCAGCCAGAACCACATAGTGAGACTGTCTCAAAACAATTTAAAAATAAGTAATAAACAAAAGAATTTAAAACTGTAAGTCAATAAACAAAATGTGTTTTCATTGCTCACAGAATACTAATCTTAACTCGCTCCCATTTCTTCTTTTTATAAATTTTATATACTACTAGCCCAGTATAAATGCAATAAGAGTTACATAATGTCTCTTGACTGCTTAAAGGAAAAAAAAAATCTGTAAATCCCAGGCGCCATGCTTATGTTCCTCCAAGAGAATACGAATTGAAATGGAGTTACCTTTCCTCATCTTCTGTGTTTCCAAAACTGCCTTCCGCCAACTGCTCTCAAACAGAAAGCAGTTGTCCAGGGAGCTTCTGGTGACGTTAGAAGCCTCAAATTTGATCTCGGGAGATAGTGTTGACATTTTCTCTTCTTTCAATAGCCCGGATGAGAAGGAGACACTGCTCCAGGGCAGGGAAGAGAAAGACACAGGCATTTCTTGTAAATGTCTTCTCATATTCCCAAGAAGACTAGACATTAACACACATTTACTACAACATGGAAATATGGATTCTTGGGGTTTTAGTTTGTTCATTGAAAGTCTCACTACACAGCCTTTGACTATCTTGGGACTTACTATGTAGAGCAGGGTGGCCTTGAACTCACAGAGATATGCCTACCTCTGCCTTGAAATGCTAGGACTAAAGGCATGTGCCATTGTGCCCAGTATATTCTTGAGATTTTAAAGCTAAAGACTTTTAAGAATAAAATTTATATTTTAAGCATTTTAATGAGTCTTTTCATTTGGTTGGAATTTGAGACAAGTGTCTCAAGTAATTTAGGCTAAACATAACACTCCAAGGATGGCCTTAGACTCAGAGCTGAGATAAGAGGAAGACACCCACCCCCACCCGCCCCCCAGCACTTGGATATCCTTGAAGACAACCCCTTAAGTGCTTTGATGTCACAGGATTTATGGCTAAGGATTGAATACCAAATAAGACTATGCTACAGGCAACAATGACCATGCCACTAATTTCAAAACCAAACACCAGTATGAATTATCAGACTCTTAAAAAAAGACTCTTAATTAGCCAGGCATGGTAGTACACACCTTCAGTCCCAGCACTGAGGAGAAAGACTGGCTGAGCTCTGTGAGTTCAAGGCTAGCCTGGGCCACACAGTGAGTCCCTGGACAGCTGGAAAGACAAAGTGAGATTCTGGCTCAGAAAAAAAAAAAAAAAAGAAGAAGAAGAAGACTCTTAGAATCACAATCCAGACTCCATTCTAAGAACTTCTTTTATCTACAGTAGAGATGACTGGATAACTTTCAGCTTCAAACCAGTCTTTCAACAGCCCCAGGACAGGAGTGGCAGAGATACTGCTTACTGGTGAGCATGGGAAGATGTAGACACACAAATGGACTTCTGAACATCTCAGACTACATGTTTTCTTCAAGCATTTTGTCCTGCTGGGTCAGAAAACAATGTTCTTAAAACTGGATTTTCCTAGAACATCCATACAATAAATACGTGAAGACTCATTATACTATAACCTTTAGATTTATATCTATTCTTGAAATTCCTAATGACAAAAGTTTGTTTAAAAGTCCACCTTTGAAAGCCAGGCATCGTAGTGAATATCTTTAATCCTAGCACTCAGGAGTCAGACGCAAGCCGGTAAGTTCGAAGCCATACTAGTCTACATAATACGTTCTCAGAGAGCCAAGGCTGCAGAGAGACTCTCTCCTCATGATGTATGCTGTAATCCCAGCACAAGAATGGAGGTAAGAGAATGAGAATTTTATGAACATTCCCGGCTACGCAGCAAGTTTGAGGCCAGCCTGGGCTCTACTAGACTGTCTAGAAAAGTTTTTTTCTTTTTTTTTTTAAATAAAGAAAAGAACATTTTAAAAATACAAATTAAAAAATAATACTCTGGGGGCTGGAGAGATGGCTCAGTAGTTAAGAGCACTGACTGCTCTTCCAGAGGTCCTGAGTTCAATTCCTAGCAACCACATTGTGGCTCACAACCATCTGTAATGGGAGCTGATGCCCTCTTCGGATGTGTCTGAAGACAGCTACAGTGTGCTCATATACATAATAAATAAACAAATCTTTTTTTAAAAAGGAAAAAAATAATACTCTGCACTTGTAAGTGAATACAACTTCAGGAATGCATTGATATGATAAAAACAAACAACTACCCAGGCTTGATGATACACTCCTTTAATCTCAGCACTTCTGAAGAAGACACAGGCAGGTCTCTGTCAGCTCAAGACCAGTCTGGTCTACATAGTTCCAGAACAGCCAGGGTTACACAGAGAAACTCTGTCTCGAAAAATCCAAGGGGGTCTGGGGGCCAACAAAAATGCATGTTCCACACACTGTGGAGGTCAGAGAACACCTGGTGGGAAGTGACGCTCTCCTCCCACTTTGTGGGTCTCTAGCTTCAGATTTAAGTCATCAAGCACCTTTACCTGCTAAGCCATCTCATCGTCCCCAAACCACCCAATCCTAACATTTCTGTAACATGTCTCTTGCTTCTTTATTCACTGTTAGCCCAGTAAAGTCAATCCCAAAGCCCTGCCAATAGTTCTGTTAAGTTCACAGAATTCCTTATATGCATGTTACGTTTCCGTTGTCTATTGTATTATAGTATCTCGTCGTTTTTTCATCTCTGTCAGTTTGGCTGGTTGGGCTAAGGGTTTCTCAGTCTTGTTAGCCCTCACAGAACCAGCTCCTTGTCTTACCGATTCTTCGGATTGGTCTTCTGGCCTCTGTTGCCATGATTGCAACTCTTGAGCTGTACCCTTCCTTTTGACTCTCCTGGGTTTTGCTTTGTTCTTGGTTTTCTAAGACCCTGAGATGCATCACCAGGCTGTCTGAGAACTTTCTGGGTTTTTGAACCTAAGAACTCATAGCTATCTATATATTTTTCAGAACTGCTTTTGCTATATTTCACATATGCTGATACATTGTATCTACATTTTAAGCTTGATTCTTGTAGTTTTTAACTGTATCTCTTTGTATCTCCAGTGCCCTACTCACAGCACCAACAAGGCGTTGTTCACGTCTCCACGCCCTGTGTTTTCTCTGTGTGTACATTGCTCCTGATTTCTAATCCCATTTCTTAGTGATAATGGACCAAGAATTATTTCAAACATTTTAAATTTAAGACTTTCTTTATGGCCGGGCTGTGGTGGTGGCGCACGCCTTTAGTCTCAGCACTTGGGAGGCAGAGGCAGGCGGATTTCTGAGTTCGAGGCCAGCCTGGTCTACAGAGTGAGTTCCAGGACAGCCCGGGCTACACAGAGAAACCCTGTCTCGAAAACCCAAATAAATAAATAAGACTTGCTTTATGGCCTAAAAATGACAATTTCAGAAATCTACTTATGAGAAAATTTCTATAGAATATGTGGAAAAATGTATATGCTGCAGTTGCCAGTTGAAGTTTGATAGTCTGTTAACTCCACCAATTATATAGTTCATCTCTGAAAGTTCCCTCAATACGTTTTTGGAGGGTGGGGTATTCATGGGCCACCAACCTATTGGTGAAAATAGGGTGTTGAAGTCATGCTTTCTCTGTAGACTTCACAGGAGTGGATCCAGAAGGTTGGAACACTGGAATGCATAGGGCCCTCCTTCTGCATTTGCTGCTCTGTCTTGCTAAGACTGGGTGAAGGACATGGGCACAGCCTGGGCTGCTGTCCCTTACAATGAGTCCAGATCCATCGAGTTTTCACTGGCTTCTCTGCCTTATCCATCATCACTGAGGAGCAGGTCTTCTGCACAAACATGATGGCTGAAAAACCCTCCAGTTTATGCTAGGCATCCATGAAGGGGAAATTTCTGGTTTCTTTGGAAACTTCATTGCGTCACGTGATGTTTTTCTGGACGCTGTCTTGTGAGAGGTCACATGATGTTTTTCTGGAAGCTGTTTTATGAGAGGTTGTTTTGTTGAAATAGACGCCCGAGAGGATGTTTTGCTGAAGCAAATACTTGAGAGGGCCTGTGATGTTTGGAAAGAGTAGAAGTAGAACCCTACAGACAGTGAAAGGATGCTTTCGCATTGCTATGCCTTCCAATGTTTCGCTGGTCTTTACTTTGTAGAGCAAAATGTGCCAAATAATTTCTCGTATTCTGGCTGATTATTGCAGCTTCTGCTGACTCGTGCAGATTTGGTGGAGCCTTGTGGTTTCTGCTGGATTGAGCCACTGCTACCGATTCCTGTTTTGTGTTTACTATTGGACTGCACTGCTGGTATCCTGACAGCAGAGAGTAGAATTGTCCCCATACAACTCCTGCTAAACAGGTCCACAAGCCCCTTTTTCTATAAACCTTCATTTTCCCCTACTTTTGCTCGCTGGTCTAGAAGGGAGGCTGAAGCATCTAGAACCCTAAATAAATTAAATTTTGAAAAATTTAAGCCTGCACATTCATCTTGGCACCCTCTGCCCATTTGTCTCTGACTCCAGTCCCTGGAGTTCCCAGTAACCCTGACTCAGTGACTCCCTGCCACACAGAAATGTCCAACTGGTTGTGTTATGGCTTCTGCAACCGGTTAGTGCAGACATTCAGGTTGCCTTGACTACCTAATCTTGTGGAGCAAAACCACTCTCAGCTTGCTTCTGCAGATACTCAAGGTCTTCTTGTGAGTTTTGCCTTTAAAAATCCTTCCCTCACCCCCATCTTAAGTTTGGCTTACAGATTGTTGTCCTGATAGTAGTAATCCATAACTCTTACACACACACACACACACACACACACACACACACACCTCTCTCTCTCTCTCTCTCTCTCTCCCTCTCTCTCTCACACACACACATACACATGCACACTCTCACACTCACAGACACACACTCACACACATACACACACACACACAGAGGGAAGGGCAGATGTTCACTCTGCCAGTTTGCATGTCTTTCCACCTCTTCTTGGGCTTTGAGCTCCTTGGAAAGAAGCATGCTGGGAGATAGCCTTTTCTTTTTCCAGGACTGCTTGCTGGGACCTTCTCAGATGGCTCTCTCTGTAGAACGCCCTCGCAGTTTGAGAAGCATAGCACTTGTCCAGTGCCAGCTCGAAGAACAGGTGTCCTCACAGCCTTTCTGCTTTAGGCTGACTCTGGTGTCAGCTCCTCAGCACACGTGTCCTCTGGCTCAGTTATTATTCTCAACAGTGCTGCAGGCCTCTTTAGCATAGACAGACATACATGTGGGCAAAACACCCACACACATAAGAAATAAAGTTAAAAATCAAAAACTTCCAGTTGAGGTTCAGACTTCATGAAATACAGCCAGACTGCTTCTACAAATGGCCAGAATACCAGACACACAAAATTCATGAGCATAACACAGGGATAGCGCTAACACTTGAGATAGGGCCTCACTGTGTAGCCCTCCAGGCTGACCTCAAACTCACAGATATCTGCTTACCTCTGCCAGGAAGTAAAGGTGTGCACTCAGCCTCCAAACAGCTTTTTAAACAATGACATAAATAACTCAGAAATTCTATTTATTTTTAAAATGTTTTATTACATTTATATGTGTGTATGCACACACAGCATTGTATTTTGTGAATGTCAAAGGACAGTAGTCCTGAGTTATCTCCTCCTACCATGGACATTCTGGGCATTAAACTCACCTCATCAGATTTGGTACCAGGTAATTTTCACAGTGAGCCATTTTGTGGGCACCCAAAATTCAATTTCTTAAATATATTTAAAAATTATAAATGCAAAGGAAAATAATTTTATATTTATCGGCTGGGGACTGGAGAGATGATGGTGTGGCAGTTAAGAATTCTTGTTGGTGGCGCACACCTTTAATCCCAGCACTTGGGAGGCAGAAGCAGGCGGATTTCTGAGTTCGAGGCCAGCCTGGTCTACAGAGTGAGTTCCAGGACAGCCAGGGCTACACAGAGAAACCCTGTCTCGAAAAAACAAAACAAAACAAAACAAAACAAAACAAAACAAAACACTGAAGAATTCTTGCTGTATTTTCAGAAGACCTAGCACCCAGATTGGACAGCTCACTACTGCCTGTAACAATAGCTCAAAAGGTTCTAATACCTTCTTCCTTCTTCTGATTTCCATAGTGTCCTACCCTGCACATATACAGACACACATAAATAAAATAAAAGCAGAATTTTATTTTTATATTTTTATATAATTTTATTTGCTTTGTTATGTGAATGAGTATTTTGCCTGTGTATGGCTGTGAAACATGCTTGCGTGCCTACATGTGGGCGCTGGGAATGAAACTCAGATCCTCTGGAAGAACAGCCAGGGCTTTAACCACTGAGCCATCTCTCAAGTTACAATTTAAATATTTTTGATGAGCAATTCTACATCCAGAAATTTATTCTAAAGGAACAATCACTGATATATGTTTATCTTCAAGGATGTCAAACCTTACTTTTTTTTTTTTTTTACTAGAAAAGATCATTTAATATCAAGCTGCAGAAGAAAGTAAGACCATTTGTTCATTTGTTTAGACCAAATGTCAAGTAAATATAACAAAAAGAGGATTATATATTCACTGAGGTATGTATGTATTTCTAATGCCAATGCAAAGAGCTGAAAGTAAAAATAAAATAATGATAATTAGGAAGCAAATGTAGATAGTCTATTAAGAGGAATTAAGTAAAAAAACAATGAGAGTTCATTCCGACAACTGTGACTGATAGAGCTATGTTGACATTCTGAGGTGTACCAAGTCCTAAATGTACTGAGAAAAGAAGAAAATTTGATGTGTCCACACTTTCTCTTTCCTCCTCCTCCTCCTCCTCCTCTTCTTCTTCTTCTTCTTCTTCTTCTTCTTCTTTTTAATGAAATTCTCTTGGGCTCAAAGTATACAACATGACAGTATAAGATATGTATGGAGTAAAATTTTTTATTGTACGTTAGCTGAATTTAGAAAAGAGTGAAGTAATTAGGGTGGAGCCTGGGTTCTTCTAAAAGCTGGAAAAGTCACTTGTTGATAAGTACATCTGCCTTGGAATTGTTACAATATAACTAACATATTGGGATCTGTAGGCCCCAATAGCTGGCACATGGTTAAAACAAGTGACTTTCTTTCTTTCTTTCTTTCTTTTTTTAAGTTTTTAAATTTTTTTTATACAAGGTCCTCTTACTACGTAGCCCAGGATGGTCACAAACTCATAAACCTCTTACTTATCCTTTCAGGTACTGTGGTGACAGAAACGTACTGACATGCCCTGCTCAGTGGTTGTTAAAATAGTTCACTGAGAATGGAACTGACAAGTTGGATGTTGAAGTTCTGACAAGGAAGGGGGACCTAATGGTGGCTGTGGCTGTGAACCTGACCAAGGTGAGCAGTACACAGAGTTCAAAGAGACTGAGCCAGTACATAGAGTGGCAGGAGATGAGGAACACCGTCTTGCATAAAGCAAGTGTAGAAAGGCATCATCAGTGGACAGACACAACCCAGAGCCAAGCAGTAGAAGCTGAGGCTAGCTGCTCTGGAGATAAAAAGTTAAGAACTACCTATTTTCAGATGAGAATTAAAGCTAGAAACTTTACTAAAATCGGCAAGGGGGGTTTGAGAAAGAGAAGAAAGCCAGAATATGCTTTAAGGTCTTCTGGGTATAAAGATGAAGAAAGGGCAAAGGAGGGTCCAGAAAGACAGTCAACCCAGACTGACAGCAAGGGACCAAATCTAAGTGTACAGAGGTAGTAGCTCAGGGCTGGAGAGATGGCTTAGTGGTTAAGAGGTCCTGAGTTCAATTCCCAGCAACCACATGGTGGCTCACAAACATCTGTAAAGGAATCTGATGCTTTCTTCTGGTATGCAGGTATACATGTAGATAGAGCACTCATATTCATAAAATAAATAAATACATCTTTAAAAAAAGAAAACAAGTCATTTACCACAATAGACCAAGCAACAGTAGGCCCTAGGAGAGGCATTGCATTACCAGCCTTGGCGCCTTGGAGCCTGCTACCTGAGCTAAGAAGAATGGACTGCCGGCTGAGCTAGCCTTGACACCTTCCTGGGCTGAACCGAGAAGAGACTCTGGGGGGTGGAGCTTCCCCTTTATATGTGAAAGCAAATTATTAAACTTCGAGCCTTGATCAGAGAACTTTGTCTTGGCTTCATCTCTTCCCGCCCGTTTCCCTTCCTCAGCCTCTCTTACAGGTGAACCCCGTTCAATTGTTGCTGCTGGCGCCAACAGCCAGCCAATGGCTCAGTGAGGCTTCAAACCCTACAAAGACAAGCTCTAGAGTAAAGTGAACCTAGATTTTAGTCTTGACTTTGCCCTCTGATAGTTACATAGTCCTAGGGCCATGCTTCTGACTCTCATAAGTAGACAAAGTCTAAATTTTTAAAACACTTTTAAGTGTCCAGTGGCGAGAAGCATGTAATAAGCACTCTACAAACAGAATAAATACATTTTTTTTTTTTACAAAGTTCATTGTTGTGAAATACATGTAAAATGAAAAACCTGGACCCAATATCAATTAGAAATGCACAGGTTATACCGCCCGTGGCCAAAATAACAGGGAAAAACTGTGGAAGAAAGAAAACACCGGCTGGGCGGTGGTGGTGCATGCCTTTAATCCCAGCACTTGGGAAGCAGAGGCAGGCAGGTTTCTGAGTTCGAGGCCAGCCTGGTCTACAGAGTGAGTTCCAGGACAGCCAAGGCTACACAGAGAAACCCTGTCTCGAAAAAAAAAAAAAAAAAAAAAAAAAAAAAAAAAAAAAAAACAAAAAAAAAAAAAAAAAAAAAAAAAAAAAAACCACCGGATGTATTTACAAGTAAAGGAAGTAGGGTTGGGTCAGTGAAGCGTACCAAAATGTACCAAAATGTAATTACAAAAACACAGAGAATGGTTTTTAAAGGGTAACAACAAAAGTTTTACAAAACCTTATTCTAACATTTAATTAATAGGGATTACATATGCACACTCACAGACAGACAATCCAAGACCTGTGGTTGTTTTGTTTCAAGGGACACAGGAGCCTAACACTGTTTGCCAAGTTGTTTGCATTTGTCCCTATGGTTTCCCTGGCGTTTATGACTCCAAAGGGGCTATATGATCAGTATGGATGACCAGTACATGAAACAGTCTGCGTGACCGACACAATTATTTCCTCGTACCTCTAGATTATAATAAAAAATTTTAAAACGCCCACAAATATGAGCACATCAGAAATGATACAAAACAGAATCAGCAATGTAGGGAGTTCTGATCCATCTAGTTGAGACTGCTAGAGAAAGGGGGGCCACATGGTAGTCAAAGAAAGTAAACACATCTCTGCTCCCAACCTTTGGTTTAAGCTCTAGCTGAGGTGCAGGGTCAACTTGTAAAGCTGTGTCCAGTACAAGGGTCCTTTGCTTGTACAAAACCTAAGAGGTGTGAAAAGAATATTCAGCGTTTCATCCTCGTTTCTTGCCACCTGACCCCACAAATGGTGTCGGCTTAGGTCCTCATGCCCAAGCCGTGCTGTGGAAGTGCCTTGAGGGCAGCTTTGGAGTGTCCCACGTAGCTCTCTACATCAGTTTCCCCTTCTTGAAGACAGCCCTTCCTGCCTCCAGCCTGGAGCCCTGGCTCCCCGCACTCACCGTCCCCGCAGCTGCACAGAGGAGATGGGCTTCTTCAAGTGCCGGACCCACGGCACCAAGGAGGACGTCTTGGCCAGCGGGGGAAGCGGGCAGCGCGGGAGCCAGCGGCGGCCGTGGGTGGACCCGAGCTCTCGGCCGAGACTGGCCGCGTCTCCGGGCTGTCCACCGCGGCGGGGCGGGGCGGCCGGCAGCCTTCTCGCACTGGCACCACTCTCAGGGCGAGCATGCTCGGCGGCCGGCAGCCCGGCGACGCTCCGAGCTCCGCCGCCGCTCAGCACGGCCCGGTCCAGCCGGGGCCAGCGAGCGCGGCTGCGGCCCCGCCTGCCCGGTACGCCGTTGGTTGCTAGGCGCCGGTAGCCTGGGGCCGGCCCGCTGAGCTAGGCGGGTATAGCAGCAAAGGACCTGGCGTCAGGATAGTGGGCAAGGGTGGATGCTGGTATGGGTAAGAGAGCAGGGAAGGAACCCCAGTCAGGGTATGAAGCCAGGATGTATATGCCTGGAAGGTTAGAAGACCGCTTACACTGTTGCGGTTTACACTGTTGTTGCCTTTGGGTCACTTCTGAGAGGGGAGCTATGAAAAAACAAGGTTGGGTGACACTGTCCTGATACTTTTCCAAGGGTAGGGGTGAGAATGGACAGTTGGACAAGGAGGGGCGTTTGTCTACCCAGGCCACTGGCACATGAGCTAGTATCAGTCTCATTTTTCAGATTCAATGTAACTATATATTTTTTTCAATCATTTTGTGTAAAGTGTGTCCCTTTCCTACCTTGGAAGTCTAGCACCTGCATCTACTTAGTAAGATCTCGACATCAGCGTGCCTCACACTGCTTAACACAGAGAACACCAGTACTGAAGTGCCCTGGTTAAGAAAGCCAATTCAGATTAGAACCAGGCTGTAATACAGGGTAGAGAAAGCTAACCTGTCAAGTAAAACTGGAGACAGTGGAGTGGGGCGGGGGAGTGGGGTGTCTAGACCTTTTGGTGGAGTGTTTTCCTAGCATGTCTCAGGCCCTGGCTTTGGTGCTTAGCATCACATAAAGAGGACATGGTGTGGTGGAGGCAGGAGGGTCAGTTCAAGGTCATCACAGTAAGTTCAAGGCTAGTCTAGGAAGCAAGAGATCCTTGCCTCCAATAAAAACACATATATGTATACTTTATATAACTAAAAGAATTCATGAAAAAAATAAGGATAAAGAAACATATTTAGGATTGGGTTGCATACTAACTAGCAGAACTTAAGACAGGGGTGGAAATTAGGAGAAAATATGTCTGAAGTCCATCTCAAAACCAACTATAAATTCAGTTCTGGGGTTGCGTGGTGGAGAATCTCATAGAAGAGATTATATGGATTAAACAATATACCAGCATCCAAACGTTTATGATTAAAAGGTTTTCTTTTACACGCCCTCATGGCTCCTGTACCCGACAGACTCTGCTTTCCCCACACTGTTCTTCTGCTGCATGTCTAAAACTCTACCTTAATTTTTTTCTTCTTTCTTTTCAGAGTTCTACTGCTGAGAAATTCAAGATCAAGGTGAAGACGGGGTCAGTGTTTGGTGAGGATTTTCTTTCAAAAAGATTCTTGAACACTGCGTCCCTCCAGAAAAACAAATGTCACATAGAGAAGGGTGAAAAACAAGTGCCAATTTATAAGGCACTGATCCCACCAACGAGGATGAAGCTCTTAATCTAATCACAACCAATCTCAGTGGACCTTTAAATATGAAATTGAGCATTAAGTTTCAGCACGAACACAAACATTTGAAGCACAGCAGAAACAAAGAGGGGGCCAATTCTAGAAAATGTACCTCTTCCTACTTGTCAGTGACATAATAATATCCAGGGAGGATACTTTACTCTTCACCATCTCTCCTTAAAGTACTTGTTTTTGTTATTTTTTGGTGTTTTGAGACAAGGTTTCACAGTGTAGCCTTGGCTATTCTTAGAACTCACCCTGTAGATCAGGCTGGCCAGGAACTCTGTGAGTTCCAGAGATCAGCCCTGCCTCTGCAGGTGCTGGATTAAAGGAATGCACACCTCCCACCCAGGCTAAAGTCTTTTAAATTGTGTGTGTGTGGGGGGGGGGGGGGAGGGGAGGGAGAGAAACATGAGCATATGTCAGAGAGCAAGTAAGTTTGGTCAGAAAATAAGCATGGCTGTTACCCACCTAATTTGAGACAAGGTCTATGTTATTTACTGATTGTCTACACTAGGCTAGCTGGCCTTCAAGCTTCTGTGGACTCTGTGCTAAATACGCCTCTCACCCCTTGTAAAAAGAAAGGGATTGCAGACATATTCTATCCTGTAGTTTTTATGTGGGTTCTAGGGCTTCCAGGCCTCATAGTTGGGCAGCAGGTAATTGACTCACTGAGCCACCTCCCCAAGAAGTCTCTATCCACATCCCAGCCAGAAGAAACAACAAAGGGCAAATGTGAAAATGATTCACATAAAAAATAGCAAACACATTTACCTAGACTTTTAACAGAATGGAAAATTAAATTCTTCTAGCCAGAAAAGGATTTTCTCATTTAAAAACAAGTGACTCTATGTAAAAGACAAAGGGTATCTAATACCTTCCACACACAGCTGGTATAACTATCCTAACAATTACTAACAGGTCACACTTGAGGATAACTCACTCATGGTGCACACGTGTAATCTCAGCATGTTTCAAGACCAGCCTGGGTCACACTTTTTATTTTTTAAGTAAGTTAGAGATGGTAAGATGACTCATTATGTAGGCCTTTCCAAAGCCGGATGACCTGAGTTCCATCCATCAGTGATGCCACAAGATGACAGGAAAGGAATCCCAGGGGTTTTCCTCTGCCCTCTACAGTACACTGTGGCATGTGAACACAAAACACATACAATAAATACAATATTTTAAAACAGTAAATTGGGTGCTGGTGGGCAGCAAATGGGTAGAAGTGTTTTAGATGCAGGCTTGATGATCCGAGTCCCATTCCTAGAGACATTCCTATAAAGGTGAAGAAAAGAACCAACTCCACATGACTGTCCTCTTGCTTCCACATATGCATCCATGCACACATACACACAACACCCACATACACACACACACACATAACACATAAAGTTTAAAAAATTAATTGATTTAATGGAAAACTACTAAAACGAAACTCTTAACTATTTCACCTTGTGTCTTAGAGCCTGTAGAAATCTCTACAAGTTCCTTTGTAAAATTTTCCTATTTATATCACGTTCCTGCAACATGTTCTATTATTATGTACCATTACCCCATATGTACCTCTGCCCTATAGTTTTATATATATGTACATGCACATGTATACACAGATTCACACTTCTTGTTTCAGATCTGTGGTGGTTTGAATATGCTTGGCCATGGGAAGTGGCACTATTAGGAGCTGTGGCCTTCTGGAATAGCTGTGGCTTGTTGGAGGAAGTGTGTGTGTCACTGTGTAGGTGGGCTTTGAGGCCCTCCTAGTGCTCAGGCCCTGCCCAGAGTGGAAGGGGCCCTCTTCCTGGCTGCCTGTGGATGTAGTCTCTTTCTGGATACCTTCTGATCAAGATGTAGAACTCTCAGCTCCCCTGGCACTGTATTTACCTGCATGTTGCCATGCTTCTCGCCATAATAGACTAAAAACTTTGAAACTGTAAGCCTGCCCCAAATAAATGTTTTTTTTTTTTTTTTTTTTTAGAGACAGGGTTTCTCTGTGTAGCCCTGGCTGTCCTGGAACTCACTCTGTAGACCAGGCTGGCCTCAAACTCAGAAATCCGCCTGCCTCTGCCTCCCAAGTGCTGGGATTACAGGCGTGCGCCACCACCACCCGGCTAATGGTTTGTTTCCAAGAGTTGCCTTGGTCATGCTGTCTCTTCACAGCAATGAAACCCAAACTAAGACCACTTCTTAACCTCCCACCCCCACCAAATACCCAATAAAGGAAGTGTGCTGGCTACTGCAGTCTTGGAATTTTAAATGCTACTGTTCTGAAGAGTAGATTCATTGGCTTGTCAGCAGGCACCGAGAGATTTATACTGTGGCCACTAACAAACAGGTCTCAAGTATAGATTGTTCTAGTAACTGTTGGTGATCTGAGAGCACTGGAGTGCTGCTTTTAAGGGAAAACCAAAAGCACTCAAGAATGTAGGGATATCAAGGACCAAGTGCCCTAGGAGTGGCACTGATCACAATGAAGTAGGCACTCCCACATCTATCAAGAGGATGTTACCACAGGCTTGCCCACAAGCCAGCCTGGTTGGGGAAGGGGCATTTTTAAATTGAGGAGCCTTATTTTTTAAATGTCAAGTTAACAAACTAACCAAGACATAATTTTGTATTTACTTAAAACAACTTCTTTTACTGACTGGTAATCTATTAAAGACATTGTCAGTTAATGCACTTACAGAAAAGGTCTGTGTGTTAAGTGGCTGCAATGCACCAAGAATTATAATGCTATACCAATGTTACTTTAGAGTGGTTAATTTTTTTTCCTTTTTCGAGACAGGGTTTCTCTGTGTAGTCTGGCTGTCCTGGAACTCACTCTGTAGACCAGGCTGGCCTCGAACTCAGAAATCTGCCTGCCTCTGCCTCCCAAGTGCTGGAATTAAAGGCGTGCACCACCACCAACCGGCTAGAGTGGTTAATTAAGCCTACACTGAGGGGCTAGGAAGAGCAAGTGTCAGATGTGAGAAATGCTTCAGAAAGTTATTTTAAGTTATATTATGAAGATCTAGGTTTGAATAGGGGGTACCCAGTGCTCCAGACTCAAGATTACAACTGACAAGGTAGTTTATAAGTAAAATGTCAATCAGTATCCCTTGTGAAATTCTGACACTTCAAATCCTGGAACCTGTGTGAATATATAGAACGAGAATGCAGATGTGTTTAAATTAAGTACATTGAGGTAGAGAAATCAACTTGGCATATTCCAGTGGCCCAATGTCACAGGGGATCTTAAGTTGTGTCCAGTGAAATGGCTCAGTAGGTAAAGAGGCTTGCCACCAGCACTGATGACCAAGTTCAACTACTAGGACCTTCATAAATATAAAGGCAACTTTAATTTTTTAAAATTTTACAGGTATGGGTGGTTTGTCTGTCCACATACCACATACATGCTTGGTATCCTCCTAAAGGCCCCGAGGCTGGAGCTAAGATGGTTGTGAGCTGCCATATGGACACTGGGAATTGAATGTCTTCCGGAAGTGCAGCTCGTGCTCTTAACCACTGAACCATCTCTTCTGTCCCCTTCGGTTTTTAAATGAAGACACAAAATGGATCACTTTTCATATTATAGGCAATTGGTCTCCCTCAGAATCATAGGTAGCTCTGACACCTTGATATGACCCAGTGAAACCAATGCTGGGCTTTTTTTCCAGACCTGTTTCTGCCTGTTCAATAGACAGAAGCAGAAGCTATTTTCGACTGTTGGACTAGTTTCCTGTTCAAGCTACATTACCAAGTAGCCTTAGACAACCAGAACTTAACCCTCATTAGTAGCTGTAGCACTGCCAGATTTTCTGCAAATCTTCCCACCTACTAGATTGAGTGTCTGACCTCTATCATCAACTCCACCCCTATCCAGCACACAAGAGCTGTCTGCAAAAGGAATGTGGCCATTCTCCCCTTTCCTCTTCCCAGGTATTCCTACATACCTACCTATACTTATCTTGCTCAAAGACTTCATTTGGGTGAAAAATCATGGATTGAAAGTACACCGTTATGATGGCAGCCACAGATTCACCACTACTCCCCCCAGACCTCACAGGCTCCAGCAGCTGGAATATGCCTACACTTCAAGGCAGTAGACAAAGACACTTTGGCAGATGCCTTAGAGATCAAGAGCTTATTATTCCTCTTGCAGTGGACTCAAGTTTTCTGTTTTCCAAGCAGATCTTACTATGTAGCATGGAATTCAGAGACTCACTTTCATCTGGAGTGCTGAGATTAAAGGTACACAGTGCCACACTGGCTTCCTGTTTTTATCAAGTATCTGGATTCCTCTCTAGAACTCAGACTCAATTCAAGAGATTACCTAGGACCATCAACACAAAATCCCTAACATGCAACAAGAACCTTTTACCAACAGTACCCCCAAGTCATTTCCTTGACATTGCACTCAAAACTTTTGGCACAGTAAGAAAAAACAAGAAAATACATTTACTGTTCTTTGTCTCCTGAGGTAAGCAGTTAATGGTTGCTGGGGAGGGGAGATGAGTGGTATAAGCCACTGGTAAACTGCCTTTTATCAGGGTAGGCTAAGTCCCACATACCTGTGTTTACGTAATCTAAATGCAGTGGGTTACAAAGTTACATGCAAAAGTGCAAGGACTTGTTATGAACCTGTTTAGTGGGACAAGATGGGAAGACATGTTTAAAACAACCCCCCCCAAGCTTTTAGTCCATTTCACTACAACTGCCCAAGATGCTAATACATTATTATGTATTTGAAATATATGTTAAAAAGTACTTGTAGTAGCCAGGCAGTGGTGGCACACGCCTTTAATCCCAGCACTTGGGAGGCAGAGGCAGGCGGGTATCTGAATTCAAGGCCAGCAGAGTCTGGGTCTACAGAGCAAGTTCCAGGACAGCCAGGGTTACAGAGAGAAACCCTGTCTCAAAAAACAAAAATTCTTATAGGGCTGGAGAGGTGGCTCAGTGATTAAGTGCACTGACTGTTCTTCCAAAGGTCCCGAGTTCCCAGTAACCACATGGTGACTCATAACCATCTGCAATGTGATCTGATGCCCTCTTCTGGTGTGTTGCTCTTGCAGAGGCTGAGTCTCGAGGCCCACATGGTAGCTCACAATAATCAGTAACTGCAGTTCCAGCAGCATGTGGCAAACCATCCATGCACACAAAACATAAAGACTAAAGAGGGGACAGAAAATTAGAATGTGTTCACGTGTAGGTGGCCAACAAGTCTAAGCCCGAGGCATAGAACCTTAGCAGCAAAAGTATGCAATGTTAACCATCTTCCTAGAAATCATAATTATGCTTATTTTGATTCACTCAGCATAGTTTATATTAAAAAAACCCCACTCTTCTCAGATCATCTTTCACAAACTATAAACTGGAACTTTGCACATTATAGTCTGTGGATCTGACTGAACACTCCAGGATCAGCTACTACAATGGTAAGCAGGCCAGAGGTAGGCCAACAAAGACTCCAACACATTTCAAATTTGCCAAGCTGTGACTGTTTATTAACTGACCAGATTACAAAAATACCAGGGGCGACACCTGAAAGGGAAAAACACTTAAGTTAGAGACTGCCCTCCAAATCACAAGTCAGCATCAGTTGTAAAGGAGCATACTTTCTCTAAAGACAGAGTTCCCTGAGTTAAAATGATACACCCCATCAGCATTCAGCAGAAAAGCCTTCAATCAAGGTCTTGTGATCAGTCAGGTTAGACTATACAGAAAGTCTTGCAACTGCCAGAAATTTGTAGGTTCTGTCTCAAAACAACCAACCAACCACCCCCTGCCCCCAATAAACCAACTAATTTTCTCACCTTAGTTCATCCGTCTAATAAGCCTGTTGATCTGGTCTTCCCTGTTGCCAGCATCTCCACCTTCTACAAAGTGAGTTGTCTTTTTCTTCATTCCACCTCGTGGGGAAGATAATTTGAAAGGCCACAGGAAGTTATTTGCTTCCTTGAAGCGTTTCCCAACTGTATAGATCTCATGAATTAGATCCTCCATGCAGATGATGCCAAATTTACCTGAAAAAATTTGAGTCCAAGATCAAGTTTTAAAAATTATTCTTAACACAATTATGGGCAGAACTTAAGTATCACACACAAACAAAGATAAGCTAGGTATGGTGGCACACACCTTTAATCCTATCAGGTGGCAGGCAGACAAGGCAACCTGAATCCAGGCCAGATACAGAGAAACTTTGTCTCAAAGTTAAGGCTGCAAAGACTTTTCCTTAAAAGCATTAAGGATTTAGGGGACAAGTATTGATTTGTCCTAAGTGAGGCCAGGCTAGGAATGGCTCAGGAGATGGAAGTGCTTGTTGCACAAGAATGGTACCTAGAGTTCAGACCCAATGACCCAAGCCCCAACCTAAGACAAAGTGGGATTACATGGCCTGATTGTAATAATCCCAGCACACAAACAGAATAGATAGCTATACTGGAATGCAACTCTGGGTTTTAGGGAGCACCTAGCCCCACTGTGTGGTGGAGTCATCAAGAAAGACACATGACATTTGGGCCACCAGTCACATGCATACAAAATAAAAGTGTGCAAGTAAAAAAAAAAAAAAAAAAAAAAAAAAAGCAAGCATACCCAGAGACCGAGCAATCAAGGAATTGTCTGTCAAGGCAATCCGCTTCTTATTGATTTTGCCGTAGCCCCTCTTGTAGATAAGCTCGTTGACGGACTTCAGGTTGGGGTACCTGTAACAGGAAAATCGGTAAGCGACCATGCAAATGCCTATATCTCACATAAAGCTAACCTTCCAAACAGACAACTCACCCCCATGCAATGTACGGTTCCACAATCCTCAGCATGTTAATAGAAGCCTTGTTGAGCTTAACAAAGGTGCCATTGAAAATCTGTCGAAGGCGAAGAAGTTGCAATACCTTGCGGACCTTTGGGCTTACTCCATTGATACTGAACAAAGAGACCAAAAAAGATTCATCCACTTTTACCGTAACAGAAAGCTAAATCACCACACAGTACGTGTATGTAAGTCACCACTACCAGCTTGCCTCCTATCTTTTGATTCCTAATTGTTGTATAACAATTATAAAAGATGACTGACATCTTTGCTGCAACAACTAACTGTATTGTTTTTCAAGCTCTTAGACCACTGCAGAACACTGAACTACTACCATGCAATCAGAGCAGGCAGCTTAGGCACAGGTTTCACAAATTAACCGCCCCCCCCAATAATTCCCAGCCCCCTTACTAACTGCAGCCACAATACAGCCCACTCCTCAACACGATACAAAGTGAGCTCACCCTCGGATTCTGATGACAAACGCCAGCTTTGGTTCTGCGGGCACATAGAAGTTGCCAGCTTTCCTTGCCATCCTGGCCATGCGAATCTCGGTCCGGTACATCTGCCTGTACTCCTTGTGGTAGTGCTTTGCCTTCTCATAGATGAGCTTCCTCCTTGCCTTTCGAAGCTGAAAAACCAATGGCCAGTTAGTCGGAATACTCAGCATGGCATCCGTCCCATACAAGTGTCTTGCCTAGGCAGACATTTGAGAATGCCACAGCAGGACGCTCTCTTTAAATAAGTGATAAACCTATCACTTACTTCACTCTCAGTCCCAATAAGCCCCTAGCCCACTAAGGGCCTCCAAAGTTTACTTACTGTCTTCAGGGCAAACTTCTTCCTCAGGCGCTTCACCTTCAACTCTGCAAAATTCCTTCGCTTTTTCTTAAGGGTCTCTGGCACAGCAGGAACCTTTTTCTTCTTAAGGGTTTTTGGCACAGCAGGCACCTTTTTCTTAAGGGTTTCTGGTGCACCAGCAACCTTCTTCTTCTTCTCTCTGTCGTTAGTAGAGGATACTGTTAGCATGTCAAAAACCCCTTCCCGGTGATGTATCACACACTAGGTGCTCAGTACAGTGCTCCCGCAGGCTCTACTGCAGACGCAGAGTTCATGCCCACAGCCACACAGCGCACTTGAAGGTAAACACATGTGGCACTAAAGAGATGGACGCTTATTCCCGGTCACCAGTCCTGGCCTGTGATACAAGCTGGTAAGTCACACTGAAAGAACTGTTATTATATACTAGTTTTCAGTGCTCCAGGGCTCAACTGCCCTCGTTCAAATCTCAAGCGCCACATGCTGAAGGAGCTGCCGATTGGCAGCTACGAAGGATCTCACCCCAAAGACTTCGGGGTAAACATTCTACCGAAGAACGAACCTCCGCCCAGGTAGCCGGATCCGAAGTCTACCCTCAGTTTGCCCGTGGTATCGCCTAGGCCACGGCGCGTAGGCCACCCGCACCCCCTCCTAGTATCACACAGCGTCACAAACACTCAGAGAGGCAGGCAGTGGTTCAGGCTACACTCAGACACAGGAAAAGCGAGACAAAATGCCCTCGGTTTCGGGGATGGAGAAGGATTCTAGGGAAGCGGAGACGCGACTTACGGAACAGCCTCCATGGTTCCAGCCGGAAAAGGAGAGAAAGGTGGCGCATGCGCAGACTCCTTAAAGGGCTGAGAGCGCGAAGACCCACGCCTTATAGCTGTCCTGAGATAAGCCGGAAAATAATCTAGAATTGAGAACTCATTTTGCACGCGCAAAATTAACAACAGTTTGGCTTAGTCACGGCCAGTCAACTTTATGGTAAAACTCATTGGAAAACAAATGCACTGAGCACATTTTTTTTTTTTTTTTTTTAATGAATAGAACGGGGACACCTTGTCAGCTCTGGGCTCAATTCCCCAGGTTGCGTTGACAACCTTAGGGTCCAGCTCTGAGGAATCGTTGGACCCAAAAGACACGTTCATAGACGTGAACTACAAGTTCCAGCATGCATCACTCCATAAACCGCGGGGCTGGAGGGCGACGTTGACCGACACTCTTGGGCAGCCTTCGCGGCCGTGATTCCCGTTAGGCTCACTAGAGTCTGAGGCTTCACGTCCCCAGCGGCTAGCTGAGCTAGGAAATCACTGTCGGTCACCTCGGGCTCTCTGCGACCCGTGGCCGTGCAGCCCAGCTCCCCCACCTCGGCTGAGCTGCCGAGGTCCTTTTTCCGCCCGACTGCCGGGCTGTCTTCCGCAGCGCCTGATCGCCGGCCGGGGAGTCCGCAAGTCCCTCGGTTGGCGAAAAGTGGCGAGACCGGGAAGAGCGATGACCGAACGGTCCGAGGAGGATGGGGGGTTTCTCTGCTGCGGGGCTCGACAGGCGCAAGCCACGGCGACCCACAGCAGGGGGCGTGAGCCGCCAAGAGAGGCGCGACGAGGGCGGGGAGCCTCCGGCCACGATCGTGGGAGAGGGGCTGCCCCGCGCGGTGAGGCGGCCGGCAGGCGGGCAGGGAGGGGGGCTGGGCCGGGGGCGGGGTGCGCCCAGGGGCGGGGAGGGCCGAGCTGAGGGAGGGCCGATGCCACTGCAGCGTCCGGCGCTTCCCGGCGGTGGGTTATATAGCGCCGAGTGTGGAGCTACCTCAGAGCCGGCTGGGAACGCTCCGACTCGCGAGCGTCGCTACGCCGCGGAGCCCGGTGCCCGAGTGACAGCGGCGCGAGTGCAAGGCAGAGGACCCGAGGCGCGCTGGCAGCTCGAGCGGTTGGCAGCCCTCGCGTGCGCCCCGCAAGTCGCCCCTTCACGGCGCTGCCCGCACCCTCCCGCAACTTGAGTCAAGTTGACAACTCCGGCGACCCGAGGCACCCGCTCGGCGCACCCCTGCCCTAGGAGGGACAGGGAGCCGCTGTAAAGCAGCGCCGGGGACGTTTGGCGGCTTGGCCATGCGGGCAGTGCGAGTCGCCTAACTCGCGGCTGTCACCGCCGCTGCAGTGGGACCGGACGGCCGGGCGCTGCGGGACAAGCAGGCGGCCGCCAGCAGGAGGCGCCGGGCCGGGAGGCAGCAGCAGCAGCAGCAGCGGCAGGCACAGCCCGTGGCCACTGCGCCGAGCCCGGGCGGGACTGGCCCCCGCGCACTTCAGCCCCGCAGCACCTCGGGGGCGGACTCCGGGCGCAGCCTTCGCGTCCGGATCGCGGTGACAAGCGCCCCCGGGGCCAGGAGCTGGGCTGTCTGGCGCGGGGAGGGTGAGGACACGGTGCTGGGCTCGTGCGGGGCCCGAGGCGTCGCGATGAACATCGTGGTGGAGTTCTTCGTGGTCACTTTCAAAGTGCTGTGGGCGTTCGTGCTGGCCGCGGCGCGCTGGCTGGTGCGGCCCAAGGAGAAGAGCGTGGCCGGCCAGGTGTGCCTCATCACGGGCGCGGGCAGCGGCCTGGGCCGCCTCTTTGCTCTGGAGTTTGCTCGGCGCCGGGCGCTGCTGGTTCTCTGGGACATCAACACGCAGAGCAATGAGGAGACCGCAGGCATGGTTCGCCACATCTACCGGGACCTGGAGGCGGCCGACGCCGCGGCTCTGCAAGGTAACTAACTGCCTGTGCATTGTTGGGTCAAACATCTCCCCACCCCGGAGGGTCTCCACTGCCCACTGTCATGGGGCAGCGTCGCTCTCCACGAAAGGAACACCCCCGCTGGTCTTCTGGGAGGCGAGTGGAATTTGCCCCCTTGATAAGAGAGCATGATTTTCTGTGTTAGAAGACTGAAAGCGAGCCAAACAGATTTCATTTCTTTGGCCCCAAGCTGGGGTTTCCTAAAACTCTTTGAGTAGTGTAAGACAGGGGGAAGGAACTTGCACAGGTTTGGATCCGAAAGCAATTTCTCAGTCTGACTTGCATGTGGCATGATGGGAGAGTCTTTGGGAAGTTGTTTCCATAGTGGACTGAAGCAGTTACCTGTTTCTGTGAGGTCTTTAGCTCCTGGAAAATAATTACATTGTTTCCCCAGCCTTAAGTAAGGGCTTTAGTTACCAACCCTGAGTAAGTGAGAGTGCTTTCCTTCCTCATGAGAAAGTGCCTCAATGGTTTCTGCCTTTTGTAAAAGTCTCGCATTTTCAGAGGCACCCCAATCTGCATCTTATGTGCTTAACAAATTATTAGTTTGCGTCTGAAACTTTTTAAAAGCCTAAGTGGAGATCATGATCCACTATAGATATTGGTCTAGGAAAATTGATGGTTAGATTGACTTGGGCTCCACTCTCCTATATGCCTGTCATTTGTTACCAAACTTACCGGAAGCTGTGTTTTTTATGAATGTTACATTTTCAAAGCTACTGTGGAGAGGCAACAAATTTGTTCATTTTTGCTCCCTGCCCAACCCTAAAGGAAAGCAATGCTTTGGGGAAGGGATTTTGATTCTGATGCTGTTTGGACTCTTAATGTGGTGCACTTGCATATTATTAACCTCTAAACTTCATCTGTGACATTAATTCTTAGGGGAATAAGTTTAAAATTAAACCAGTGACCTGCATTCTTTCATTAGAAACTGTTTCTTCATTCCTTGGCTTTAAATGAGTTCAGATTGTTGCTTACAGTTTGGATTTGTGAGCCTTAAAGTGAATTTTTGTTTTGAGGGTAGAGCTCTCTCTAGCCACCAGCTTCCTCCCCACCCCCATCTGCAAACAGGAATGTGTAATGTGTGTTATTCTCTGGGCTGAGATCAGTTCTTTGCAGGTGTCTAGCTCCAGCAAGCTGATCCCATGTGGTCTACTTGTATTGGACTTGCCACAATTACATGACTTTCCCCTAAGCAAGGTTGTCCAGTAAATTGCTGTAATTCCCAAAGACTTTCAGGGGAGGAAGGCAGCTGTAAGCTGAATTATTGGCAAGCATTACAGTGTTAGAAATTTGAAGCTCACTGTAGTATTTTGCTTTGTATGATTTTTGTCCTACTGACTGCCTTGTAGCTCACTTTCTGCACCCCTTCTTTCTTGCATTCCCCCTTCATCTGGACTTCCGAGGCAGCTGGGAACGGTGAGGAGGAAATCCTGCCCCCATGTAACTTGCAGGTTTTTACCTACACTTGTGACGTGGGGAAAAGAGAGAATGTCTACCTGACAGCTGAAAGGGTCCGCAAGGAGGTTGGCGAGGTCTCGGTCCTGGTCAATAATGCTGGTGTGGTTTCTGGACATCACCTTCTGGAATGTCCTGATGAGCTCATTGAGAGAACCATGATGGTCAACTGCCACGCACACTTCTGGGTAAATATAAACATCTTTGTTTTTATTCCCCAGCCCTCATCAATGAAAAGGCTGGGAAGCCAGCATGAAAGCCATCTGAATCATCTACATGAGATGCCCCATCTAGTGAGCTGTTCCCGCATGGTGGGTTACAGTGTCTGATGGTATTTTAAACTGCTCCCCTTCAGTATTTTTAAGAAGGCAGAGATTGACTATGGGAACTAGTTTGAAAGATTGCTGTAAAAATAACAAGAGGGAGTATAAGCCCTGGCTTTGTTTATTTAGCTTTCTGTTGAGTTTATAAAACTCTGGTTCTTATGAATTTGTAAAGTCAGGGGTTAGGGTTCCAAACTACTGCTCAGCCACATTTAAAAAGTCCCAGACATTCTGAGATCAGCATCTGTGGTTCATTGGGAGTGGTCAGGCCACCCTGGCAGCTACTTAACATCTACCAGCCAACCACATTATTCAGATAGTGGGCATCTCAGGACTTCGTAGGCTTACCCAGTATCTCTGGAATGAGTAGTCATCTTGAAAGGACTGTGGACGGGGGATTTATGAGGCCTGGTGAGCCAGGGACTCAGACTGTATTTGCCTGTTAGCTCTTGGAGCTCCTGCAGCATCCAGGGATAGGGAGGGTCTTCTGTTCCCAGAGGGCTACCATAACACCAACGTGTTAGCTAAATTGTCAGTAAAGGTAGACGTGAAGTTTCCCCTCTTAATTCTGTGCATGCAGTATTGATCCATTTTATACTTTTTTTTTTTTTTAATTCCCTTTACTTATATAGACAAAAGTAGTCCAGTGAAGGGGATAAATGAGGTAGCTTACTGGCACAGTGGTAACCAAGCATGTGCACGCCGTGGTCATATTCCTGGCACTAAGGGGCAGAGGAAGAGAGGGTAGGGAGATAGGATTATACTCCCATAGGAAGAGACATCTCACAGAACTCAACAAAGAACTGTTTTTCCTAAATAGGTCACATTAAAGCTTATTAATTTTTTAGCAACTGCTTAAGAACTTAATCCGGCTTCAGAAGTGTTCAGGTGTTGCTCACCCAGTACCAGGCCTCTTCTTTGGTCCTGGGTGAAGCTTATCCAAATGTTTTATTTGGAAATGCAAATTTATATAGTTTATTTTCTACCTT
Organism: Arvicanthis niloticus; assembly: GCF_011762505.2. Taxonomy (NCBI): domain Eukaryota; kingdom Metazoa; phylum Chordata; class Mammalia; order Rodentia; family Muridae; genus Arvicanthis; species Arvicanthis niloticus. The sequence goes on along the minus strand of NC_133433.1, from coordinate 30,322,155 downwards.
TTAGAAATAAACATATGAATAAGCTCATCAAGGTAGGTTTTTTTAAATGAATAAGGAGACCACCATACATAGTTTGTGGAGGAACAAGCACATGAGTGTGCCGGTGTGCTGTGGTTGTGAATGAACACAAGCTTTTTGCTACTGTGAGAACAGTCATTAAGTGTCACAGCACTGACATGGCTGAGTGAAGTCCAGCTGAATGGACCCAGCAAGACAACTCATCAACAATATGATATGTTTATAATTCTGAACAAAAATAGTGGGCCTGGCCCATACCAGGGCCAGACGGGGCCACACACACCCTTAACCTCAGCACTCAGGAAACAGAGGCAGCTGGATCTATATGAGTCAAGGTTAGCCTGGTAACATAGTGATTTCCAGGGCTACAATAGCAAGAACCTGTCTCCAAAACAAATAAGTCACAGGTAGAGTATAGCTTCCATTTTTGAAATGTGGTTGAGCTGCCACAGAAATTCCGGTTGATTCCAGTTGACTTGTTTGTTCATCTTAAAAACCTACGCAATCATTGGAAGATTAGTACAAGCCAGAGACACTGATTTTTTTTTCCCCTCAATAACCTTTGACTGAGGTGGTGTGAGATTTCCCAACTGTGAACTTTTACCCTCACTAAGTTCTTTCAAGTTTTACCATCTTGACTGTTCTCTGCAAAATTATTTTGATAACTTATAAAAATGTAAATATATCCAGGTTTTTAAAGAAACCATACAACCTTCAGTTAAGCACCACAGAGGAGCAGCAAATCTTGAAATAAGTGCTGATTTAGAGTGTTAAGAAAGAAAGCTCACCACCTCCTGTGAATGAATGCAGGCTGGACAAGTTCGTTGTTGGGCCACATTCTAACATAAGGAAGAACTTGCATTAGCTCTTAACTCTGTATCATGTACCAAGAGTGAGCTGCACCTTCCTACCCTTCTCAATGAGCTTGGAGAAGTTGCTTAACCACACAATTTAAGGAGTTCTTGGAAGCCTGGTTGCTAATGACATCACTTTGTATTAAACTATGGGAGGCTCCTGAATTCTCCAGCTGTTTTTCCCCTAAGCATCTAAACTTAAGATTTTATTTTCAATATTGAGTCAGAAAGTTCATTTTAGCATTGGAATTTCTGACTTCTTGCCAAGACTTAAGAAACCTTTGGAGAAGTTGGGAGTTAGCAAGTAGAACATGAAGGCTGTTCCCCTTAAGGCAGCTGCTGTAGGGTCACGTGGCATTGCTGAGTGCCACTCATTGACTGCCTTCCCTTCTCGTCTTCTGTAGTTGAAAGTGCTAGTGGTATGTTTTCAAAGATGTGCTGCCTTGGCTTCCACCATGCTTGTTTCAGAAGAAAATGACCAGTGTGTCTCTTGCTTGTGCCTGGCAGGGAAGAGAAGTTGCCCCATCAGTCAAAATTGTGGATTTGCTGAGCAGCGAGTATGTTCAACTATTTGCACAGATCATATTGAGACAGACTTCTAAGTAGCAGTCAGTGTCTGTTTTCATAGAATAACAAGTTGTGTGTTGATCCTGACGCAGAGTTCAAGTCATGTTCATTTAGAGTGAGCTAGAATAGCACGTGACTTCCACTCTAGAGGTGCCCTGCAGGCCCCAGCTACTACTTTTATGCCCCCCTCTTACTGCCCAGAATTCCCTCTTCCTCCCCTCCTTCTCCTCTTAAGGTCTATTTCAAGATGGTGATGTAAGCTTCCCTTCCAACCCCTGCCTTTACTGGTCTTCCTGGATTTGGGAACTGTAATGAGCCTTAGGTCTGTCTTATTGAACACCCTGTCCTCTGGTCCCTGCACATGCCAGGTAAAAACTTTACTCCTGAGCTACACCACAGCTACACCACGGCCTCAACCCTAACTTTTCAATGAAGAACAGTTAAATGACTTATATAAAACTTTTTGTTGTTTGTTTCCCATTTCTGCTAACTTTTTGTGGCATATTTTGTCCTTTGGAGCATAAGAAGTGCTTTGGGGGTATAACTATCTGCATAGCAAACTTGATGATTATACCTGAACTTCTTACACATACACAACACACACACACGACACACACATACACACAACACATGCACAACACACACACCCCTGGAGCTATATGCTTAGTTGAGACATATTTGATCATATGTCATGGGCTTCTGCTTAAATATTTAGAAGATAACCTATTCAGCAAGTACTCACTTGGGTCCATGCTGTGAATTCTGGAAAGGGAAACATCATGCTGGACTAACTCAAGCTGTCAAGACTTCAAGTCAGAGTTGGCTTCATTCATTATTTGAATACCCCTTTATTTACTACCCAAATCTTTGATACCTCTGCCCCTGTGCACTCCTCTTTCCTTAGTGCGCTCTGCCTTCTACTTGGTGGAAGGCTCAGGCTTTTAGAGGAGAGCTGCTGTAGACCAGTGTGAATCAGACTCAGACTGAATGCACGGTAGCGGTCATTCATTTTCCCTGTGACTCAGGCCTCCAGAAGAGAACCTGTGTCTGCAGTGGCTCGTGTCCTTCCGAGCCAAGTACACTTGGCAGACTTGGGAGGCTTTTCGGCCGCCTCTCATATTTGGCACAGCCCTCTGGTCAGCATTGACATTAACTTTTAGAATCATTTTGTGCCTAGCAGATCTTCCAGGAACCTTCTGGTCACCAGTCAGGAAATGAATGATGCAGGGTAGGCTTTAGTGAGCTGTGGAACAAGACCACTGAGCACAGGTGCACCTTTGCATGGAAATCATTGTCTCAGTGAGAGGCAAGAACTTGAAAACACACCTCTGTTCTACCAAGTGACATAGAAGCTGGGCCTGCCTACAGTGACTGCAATCTCATCCTTCCCCAAAATAACTTAGCTTTACTTACTGTTTTTCTGGAGCAGGAGTAGAATCTGTTTCTGAACCAGAGTTTATCTGTAGGTCCTTTTTGACTAAGGAACTGTGTTTGGCTTTTACCAAAATGGCAAACTGATCCCTGATTAGCCAAAAGAGGAAAGTAAAATCATTCAGCCCCAGGCCTTTTATGTGCAGGAGAACTTCTCCATGGTAAAGAACTAAATCTGTCAGATAGCTAGTCAGTAATTCACTTCTATTGATATGGTAGGCAGACAAGATAATTGGTAGTTAATTAATAGACCACTTAACTTAAAAGGTTTCACAGTTTTAAAATACTAATTACTGAATTCAGCATTTATCTATATCCAAACGTCTGAAGTCTATTTAGTTAAAATCCATCCAAGAAAAGTAAAAGCCCACCAGCTAGACCAGAATAAGGCGGCACTTAAAGGCATTAGCACGGTACCATGGTACCTAATATCTTAAGAATAGTCCCTGATCGTTAACGTTTTGAGTTCTTATGAGATTTACTGGATTTTGATCTTATATATGTATTCCTGTATTCTCAGACTAGAGAAGTGTAGGTTAGCTGAAGCTCTCGTAGGCTTAGAATTTAAATCTTTTATTTCTAAAGTACTCATAAAATTATTTCTCTAATGCTTTTTTCTCCATACTATATTATAAAACTAAATCCTTCATAGAGTATTGCTTTCTTGTTTTAGGATAGCTGCTGAAAATGTGGAGTTTGTAACATGTTTTTGACAGTATGCCAGAAGTGGCTTCTCTGCCTCCATGCATGTTCTGTGTGTAAGAGTCTGAGCATAGGAGCACTGGGAGTAAGGGTAGAGACTGAACTGAGGTCAGAGTTGACATACCTTGTCAGATTCTGTGGTATTTGAAAACTGATGAAACATCTCTCTAGATTGGCAGCTGCTTGGAGGTGTGCGAGACTGTCTTGTATACACAGAATGAGATCACATACTCAATAAAATTTTAATTCCTATATTTGATACATTACATGTGGAGCCCAAATCTATTGCTCCTGAATGTCACAGCTTACGACTTGATATAATGTACTTCACATCACTGGTGTAAGCAAGGAACAAGATGCTATGTCATACATAAAAAGTGTCACATCATCTTTAACGTGGGTAATTTGTGCCTGGTTGTCAGACTTGTTTAGGAAGCTCTGGGTAGCATGCACCTTAGATTCTCAGTTGTCTGGGCAGTTAGCAGTGCTCCTTCGGTGCCTGGTGCAGAGGGAAGCCTGTGTTCTCACAGAATGTGCCCTTGACTACCTCCTTGAAATGCAAGGGATTGCACCCTTCCTCCACCTTAGTTCTCCAGCTGTTAGTGTTATGTGCTCACGCCATTATCACTGTGCCTCTGTCTAACTGAGTCATCTGGTTTAGTTGCCTAACTGTGATTCCAGACCATTAGCAAACTTGCACTGTTCTCTTAGCTGCTGACTTCTCCTGTTCCATTGATACTAAGCTCACTCCCTCTTTTCTTTTCTCCTGGCTGAGTCACCAAGCTTGGCAGCAATTGTCTATCCTGTGCTCATTCACTGGTCACCACGTTCTTTTCAAATCTGTATTCCATCATGTGAAGTTACATCATTCTCTCTCACCTGGACTCTACAGAACCACTGGATTTCTTTCCCTATGTCTATTCTTTCCTGCCCAAACCAGGGTTATCTAAAGTAGTAGTGAGTTTGAAATGTGCCTACTTAAAACCTTGTGTGACCATATTGCTCTTAGTCATAGTCAGAAATCAAAGGCCATTAACATGGTGTCTTGAACCTTCCAAAACAGATTTCCACCTATCTCTCAGTTTAGTACCTATTGTGTCCCCTGGTATGGTCTCAACCTCAGTTGCACTAGACACCTCACTGCCCTGAAAGAGCCTGTAGCCATGCTTTCCATTTGAGAGGAAATTGTCTTATTGGGAGACAACAGATGTCAAATATTTCAAAAAAAAAAAAAAAAAAAATTCCAATATGGTGGCTCATGCCTATAACCCCAAAAATGTAGGAGGCTGAGTCAGGATTGTCTTGGGTTAGATGCCAGTCTGGGCTGCAGAGTGATTCCTTGTCTCAGAGGCAGGCAGACACATATCACGATTGTGCAAGAGAGACAGACTCCAGATGTTTCCATATTGGCCAAATAGTATCTTTATCTATAAGGATGGCAGGGCCTGATGGACAGTCCCCAATTCTTGGTTCAAGGAATGACCTTGTTGTGTTTATCTCAATTTCTTGAAGCAAAGTTGGTATTTGTTCTCTATCCCTGGGAATTTCTATACCCAGGGCTTTATTCATTATCCACCCAAATAGAAACTCATCTAGAAGACATGTCAGCTCTTCAGTCCATGCGGGTGCTAACTGACGCTGAGTAGCTTTTTCCAAAAGGCTGAATGGAGAGTGCCACCAGCAGTCACCAGCCATCCATTGCAGGGCCAGCCACTGGGGCAGGGGACAGAGCTACAAATGTTGTTAAACATTCAAACCACATTCTCTCGGTTGATTCTTCTCCCTTAAATTTGTTTTTGCTCCAGTTGTCTGGGAGCCGTTCAAGATCTTTGGCAAATTCCAGTGGATTGATTCAGTGACCTTAGTGAATTAATTTAGTGACAGAAAATTACTTGGAAGTACTTTAATAACCTTACTTGAGAATTGGAAGAATTTTAAGTAGAAATCCCTTTTATTTAATGCTTTTCTTAGGATAAGGAATATTATTAATCACAGAGTCACCTATGTTTCTGCTTCAGTTCTTTCAGAAACTAATATTAATGCTCTCAAGCAAGGCAAGCACAGGTTTGCCTTGTGTTTAATCCCTGCTCGTGGTGAGTGTGCAGAGGACTGGCTTCACTCACTGCCTTGCTTGCTCGGTCTGTCTAATGATAAGTAGCGGCCAGAGTTTGGGTGCACAGAGCCATGGCCTCGTGGAAGTCCTGAGAAACAAGAGCAACTCTTCATAGAAATTCGGACGCTCCACATTAACGGAGTGACAAGGTCAAAACACGGGCAAAATGTTTATATAAAATTCCCTTTGTATATGTGCTAAGTATGTATGAAAACCTTAAATAACTTTGTGTTTAATCTTGGATCCCATCCCCAAGATACTTCATTCTGCATATGCAAATGTGGAAAACTTCTAAACCCTTCTGGTGGTGCCAGGCATTTTGGATTAGGGAAACAACCTGTACCCAAGATGTTTTTAGACACCCCCCAAACTGTACTTTGCTAAAGTTCCACTAGGGGGTGTCGTGGCAGGGCAGAGTTGTATCTTATTTCCTACAAACATAACAGATTTTCCCTAGGAGAAAGAACCCTTTGTTACTAATCTTTAGAGTATGGCAGAAAAAAAAAAAAAAAAAAAAAAAAAAAAGAAAGAAAGAAAGAAAGAAAGAAAAGAAAATCTAACAACCGTCTGGAATAGGGATCTACTGCCTGCCTCACTGGAATGAGTTAAGTCCAGTGTTTGTGCCTGTAATTCCCAGTTTTAGACTGAAATGTGTTAATCTCATTTGGTTTAATTAGTGATTTCTTATCTCAGAGGGTAATGCAGTAAGCTAGTTCTTCAGAGTCTTGGCCTTCTCACTTTTGTCAGCCCACCTAGAAGCTCCTTTCAGACTGAGCCTTCCACAAAAGCATAATTAGAAAATAGCTCAAGGAGGGACACCTGGCTCTCTCTCTCTCTGGTCATATGAAGTAGGTAGGTAGCATGAGAAAATGTCCCCGTGTTTCGACTTAACCCTGTTGGTAGAGCATGGCCTCAGGGTTCAGTCACATTGCCCATGACATACCTGGCCAACCAGTTTCAGTGACCTGGATCTCTGGGTTTGCAGGCATCCATCCACATCCCCACTCAGAGAAGGCTCTCCCTCCCACACTGGAATGCTGCTTTACTTGATGAGTGTGGTCTGAGGGTGAATCCCTTCCCTCCTTTTCATGACAGTTACCAGTTCTCTCAAAACCCAAGCTCATACCTGTTGGGGCCCATTGTCCTCAAAGCTCTGAAACTAAGATTTTGAGGGCAGGGGAAAGTGAGTCTCTGGTAATAATCACAGAAGTCCCAGCCCTGGAGTGAAGGCTGCTGCTGTGGTTAACAAGAAAGGGCAATTACTGTAGAGCGCTGAGTGCTGCTGCCGCCACCCTTACTTGACAAGGCACTTAGTGCACATTCACATTTGCAAACAAAACCCTACTTGGTCTGTTAAGCTTTCTAAGATCAAACAAATGGGTTTTTGCTGCTTGCATAAAATGTGAATTTCTTGCTTTTCCTTCAAATACTGTTAGTAGTGGAACTTTTGAATATTAATGAGGTTTGGTTTCTTAGTGTTATTCTAAGCAATGAGGCTCAAAATAACACTTCCCAAATCAGTGTAACTGGGAAAATATTTGTAGTGTAAGTTACTTAAACACATGGGTATTTTGAGGACAAGTGAAACTTAAAATTCAAAGCCTGGATTTTCCCACCTGCAAATTGTAATTAGCATACGCCCCCTACTGATTTCTCAAGGACTTTTAAATGGGATGCTTCTAAGTTCTCCTGGGGAAAGAAACATGAAGGGTAATTGGTACAATCAGTTATTTTAAATACTTGTGTACAGACTCTTAGCAAAGTATTTTTAAGCTGGATCCAAGCATTTTGGTTCCTATTTAAAAGTTGTTTTCAGCTCTCGGTCCTAAAGGACTGAAGAGAAGAGTTAGGAGAGAGGTGCTGCTGGGAAGTGTCTCTGCTGTCCCAGCATCCTCTGGGGTTCTGGATAGAATGGAGACAGTGTGTGAAACAACTGCTCAGCAGCATGAGCCAAAGGCTTCCTCGCTGCTCACATTACATCACATTTTAACCCAGAGTATGGGCTGGTGCAGTGTGGAGGGCAGGGAGGAATGGCGGCTACACACAGTAAGAACTAGGAACTGCAGGAACTTGAAGAAAAAAACAAGAAGCAACCCAGCCAACCAAAGATAGCACTCAACCAGAACAGCCTACAGATATATCCGCAGTGAACCGCTGTCCATTCCCTGGCCTTCTGATATGGCATTTAAACTGGCAGTCTTCACAAACACTCACCTTCCAATTGAGCCTTGCCACAAGTTTGAGTTAAGTAGCACCATTATCCCTTCATTGGTGGATAAAGCAGCAGTCTTAGGTAGATCATGAGACTTACTTCAGGTCTTATACAAGGAAGGTGGGCGGGCAGGTGGTAGGACCCGTACCCTCAGCCGAGAGCAGCAAGTCAGAACGTGTGGAGTAGTTACCCCAACTAGATGTTCAAAGCTCTTGTACAGTAGATTTTCCTGTGACTCACTCATAGTTTTTGCCCTGTGGTATAATGTAAAAATCTTCAAATGAGATTTTTTCTTTATTAGCATGGTAAGTTTAGCAATAACTGATTAACCCTAGCCAATATCCCCAGAAAGTTTGCTCTGTAAATTAGACATGCATATAAAATTCAAGCTTGAAGAATCAATATCAACGTCTGGAATTGTATTCCAGAGTCTGGCTCTAGGCCTTTCTTTGTATTTCTGTGATTTCCCATGGTCTGTAGTGGAGGTGGCGAGCATCCTGGAGAGTCAGTATGGTTGCATCCTTCATCACCCAGCTTCAGTCTTTCACTTCCTGGCTCACAGCAGCATTGGTAACTGGACCTGAGAGGGCAACATGTGAAAAGGGCTCTTCACATGAGCACATGAACAAGACCCTGTAAGTGCTTGGTACAGAATTGTAGTCGCCATGGGTAGAGTTTGTTTCCTTAGCTCCTGGGAAATGTAAAAATCTTTATTCTGTTATATAAGCATCTTATGGGATAAGAATCCCAGATCACTCTGTAAAAGCTTCTCTTTAAAAATCTTAATCATGGATTTTCAAAATCGCAGTTTCCACCAGCTGGTACTGTTGCCTAAGCATCAAACTTGTAGTGAGGCCACCTTTTCTTAGTGGAGCTTTCTCACGGGCTCATCAGCGTGCAAGCTGTGGTTGACCTGCTCCAAGGAAAGCTATAACGTGGAAGACGCTCTTTTGGAGATCAGAAGACAACTGTGAGTGTCCATCCTCTCTCTCAACGTTGGATATGCCAGGTGGCTGGTCTGTGAGCTTGTCAGGCTACTTCAGTCTTTGTCTTGCCATAGGAGTTCAGGGATTACACACTCACACACACACACACACACACACACACACACACACACACACACACTACTGTGCCCAGTTTTACTTAGGGTCTGATGATTCAAACTAGCATCTTTATACTCAACACAGCAAGCAGTGTGTCTACTGAGCCCATCCATCCAGGAGTCATTTACTGTCTGTTTTTCAGATAAAGTCTTATTTTATGGGCTAGATTGGCCTGGAGTTCAGTATCTTCAATCTTGGCCCTTAAGTGCTAAGACTCCAGAAAAACACTAATACACCCAGCTAGGTAGGTTGGTATGTATGTATGTATGTATGTATGTATGTATGTATGTATGTATTTATGGTACAGCTCTAGAGTCTGAAAGGGCAAGTTTAGGGTGTCCTTGTCCCCTTGTCTCTCCAAGTCACTGTTGCCCTCCACTGTAAGCTTTGTGGCAGAAAATGAAAAGCTGTGTTCCTTCTGCCTAGAACTGAACTGAACTTGGCCATGATTTGCTAGCTGCAGTCCTAGGGCCTGGCATCATGTTAGCCTTTAGTATTGTTCTTGGTGAGAGATGTGGCTCAGTAGTGAAGCATTTACCTAGTGTGCATGGAATTGAACTCCAACACTACACCACACACACACACCACACACACACACACACACACCACACACACATCACATACACATCTCACACACACACCAAACACATCACACACACACCATACATACACCACACACACACCACACACACTACACACACCATACATACACCACACACACACCACACATACACCACACATACACTACATACACACCACACACACATTACACACACCACATACACACCACACATACACCACATACACACCACACATACACCACATACACACCACACACACACACACCACACACACACCACACACACACACATCCACACACACACACCATACATACACCACACACACACCACACACACACCACACACACTACACACACCATACATACACCATACACACACACACACCACACATACACCACACATACACCACATACACACCACACACACATCACACAGACACACACACACACACACACACCACACACACACCACACACACACACATCCACACACACACACATCCACACACACACACACACCACATACACACACACACACATATCACACACACACACCTTTACTGTTGCTCCATTTCCAGCTGGATCATCAGCATTACTATCTGTCATAGAGATAGATTCCTTACCTATTAGTGAAGTGGTAGCATAAGGCTATAGAAACTAAAAGTAATGAGGTACTGAATACAAATTTATAGGTGTTCCCTACACATGTTCCCTAACATTAAGAGAAAGATCATTCGGGTTGTATATAGAACTTGCTTTACTTATGGCTGTGTTTGTCAGAGAACAGCTTCCAAGAGGCATCTTTGCCTTCATCAGGCACATGAAACCTTTGGAAACATTTTTCCTGTCACTTTGGTGGAATTGGCATCTAGTGAAGCGAGGAGAGGCATCCTGTGGTGCCTTCTAAAACTACACTTTCTGTGGCCCTGAGTCTGGGGAATATGCCCCTGTGGAAACGCTGGCGTAGCTAGTAGTTGATGGCCTGGGCATCAGGAGAACACTGTCAGATGGTTCTAGTATATAACAGGATTTGAGAACCACTGTTTTATAGGAAAAGGTGGTATCTATAATTCTGAATCCCTAAGATAGTCACAAGTATTTATTTTTGTTTTGTTTTTAGCAGCACCTAACTAGCACAGGTACCAGAGGTGTTTCACAAATTAACCCCTTGATTATACTTACCCTGGGTTAAATAAAGAATTCTTTTTAAAGACTTGCTGTAAACACATTAGAAAGCAATGAAGAATTTGAACTATTTGCACTTGTGAATTACAAAGGCTGACGGTCTTGGAGCCTTTGGAACAGGGGCAGAGACATCCTGCTGCTGGCAGTGGCTAAGATGGCATACGGCATGCGTGTGCTTGAGCTTCTGGGTGTGGTTCCTGGTCCCTAGCGCAGAACCGCAGTGTCTGCCCTTCAAAAGATCTGTCTTTTTTATGGATTCTGGGAAGGGTACAAGTGGGAGATACAGGCATTGGCAACAGCCGCCGCTCACCAGTGAATGGCTGCAATTTTCTGAGTTATTTTCATTATTCCATAAGAGTTATTAAATAGATGAGAGGTTCATGCCTGATTGCCCGTGGACCTCTCCTTTGATCACCTAGGGAGGAGTGGGGAGTGGGGAGTCAGCATTTTCAAACCCATGTTCATCACAGATTCAAGTACAACAGAAAAAGTGGCAAGTGTTTCTCACACAGAGAGTTTGTAAGTTTTAATAGATAATAAGGTATGAGTGCATGTTAAAGTATGTGAAAGGGTACAGCCACGACAACAAATAAATGTTTAATGGGCTGATGACCAGATGCTGGCAGCTGCAATAATAGAGTTGATTCCTTATTGAGTCATTTACAAGAGGCTTGGGCAAAGAGCGCTGCAGCATGAGGACCTGTGTTCTAAGGGCTTGATGCGAGGGTGAGGGTGAGGATGAGGAAGGAACTGTGAATATAAAGTATAAATCCTGAAGCTCTCCTTTTGTATCACAAATGAGTCTATCAGGCGACAGAGGGAGGTTAAGAAACTGGCACTTGCGGGTTCTGGATTTCAAAGACCAGTATACTTTCCCAATAGATGGAGTGTTAAGTCATCTCCTTCCTGATCACTCTGCAGAGCAATCCCTGAAGTGTAAGCAAATGTTGGTATCTGCCCAGGGCTAGATTCACTCATCTTGTACAGTGGGAAGACAAGTTAATGAAGCATTTATTTTTGCTGAATAACTTAATGGTGTCATCATTGAGGTGTTCATTTGAAAAGCTGAGCTTTTATTAGCTTCTTGGTTGCAGGGCAACTGTAGGAGTCGTGTGCATGTGTGTCAGGTATTAACTGCTGATGCTGTTCAGATTTAAGCCATCGCCTGTAGCTCCACAGTCATGTTTTAAAAGCTAGGCAATGCAATACTGACACAAATGTGACTCTCGTGACACATGCTTTAGTCCCCCTTCTGTATTTAAAGCAAACACTGTGTCTCAGTTTAGTGGAAATTAAGATGTACATTGTGTTAAGGCTAAGAGAATAGTAGTTCCAGGCTCCAATGCCTTGGGGTTTTATTGCACAATTATTCAGAGACCTTTCTGCCTCTGCCAATTAGGACAGGGAACACAGACTTTCATGCAGCTACATGAACAGCAGGATCTGTCAATTGCACCTAAAAGAATTAATCAATAAATTCCTAGAAAATATACTTTATCTCTCAACTAAAGGTATTTTTGTTTGTTTGTTTCTTTGTTTCTTTCTTTGTTTCTTTCTTTGTTTCTTTCTTTCTTTCTTTCTTTCTTTCTTTCTTTCTTTTTTTCTGAGACAGGGTTTCTCTGTGTAGTTCTGGCTGTCCTGGAACTCACTCTGTAGACCAGGTTGGCCTCGAACTCAGAAATCCTCCTGCCTCTGCCTCCCAAGTGCTGGGATTAAAGGTGTGCGCCACCACCGCCCGGCTAAAGGTATTTTTGTAATAAAGATTGCGTTTTATAAAATAGCACTTGTCTATGGCCAAAGTTATAAAGTTTGATCATTCTATTTATCAAGGAGATACCTTCAAATCTGTAAAATTCATAGTATTTAGCCATTTATTCCAATAGAAAAGAGTGTAGTGGCCACCGTTTGTACTCATTGACCATATCAGTGATTTAGTCTTCCTCACACAATTAGCTACATTCTGGTGCCTTAAAAAGGTTTTGCCAAGGGCTGGGAAAAAGGCTCACTAGATAAAGTGCTTCTGAGGACCCACGGCCAAAGGCCAGGTGTAGCCCACATTTGTAATCCCAGCATTGGGAAGATGGAGCCAAGGAGATCCCTGAAACTCACTGGCTGCCTAGCCTAGCCTTATTTGTGGGACCCAGGCCTCCCTGCACCACCAGCTCCCCCCTCCCCACCCCCCCCCACACACACACGCACTCAGTTTTCAACTGTTGAGTCATACTTTTCCAGGATCAGTGACTGAGGCCTCCCAGGAATGCCACCAGATTCCATGGTAGTCTTGTAAACAAGAATATTCTTTCATTGGGCCTGATAAGGACTCTGGTAACAAGGCAGCAGAATTACCCCCCTCCCCTCCAAAAAAGAGAGAGGAAAGGAGCTTGCCACTGTTAGGACTTCCCATTTCTGTGTGAAGCCTTTGCTCAGTGGACTCTTGGTGGCACTCCTCCGCTCCCCCCCACCCCAACTGTGTGTCATTTGGAGATCTGAAAACCCTTAACTATATATGTCAGGGCTATTAATCTGTTTCCTACTATAATATAATTCATGATCCAGTTTTGAAGTGGGTTTCTACTCTTCTTTGAATATTCAACTGAGAGACAAATACTTTGAATTTTTTTTAAGATGGCTTTTCTGAAATTGTTCCTAGATTGGTCTGGCAAATGCACGCGCGCGCGCATACACACACACACACACACACACACACACACACAAATGTAATGTGAAACCTTTTCTTCTAGAGAGAAATTAATTTTCCCCTTAGTGTCTGTGAACCTGAAGTAGCTTAGATCTGTGAAATATATTCTGAGTGTCTGACCTGCACCTCCACAGTGTGATGCCTCTGCAAATCCCAGAAGTCAGACTTTGCTGGGTCCCACGTTTCTTCAGTCTCTTTGGTTGAACTTAATTTGTCCTGACACTGCAGCTGCAGGCCCCATGCTGCCCAGGCTGTCATTAAGAGCACCAAGAGCAATCTGGACAGCAGGCTGTTGAAGTTAATCTGGTGTAAATGTGGCTTTCAAAGATTCCTCAAGCTGTGGCATGCCATGCCCCTGTGCAGCCACTTGCCCCTCTGTCAGGATGGCCCTGCTCAGAGTGTAAATGGGGCCAGAGCTCTGCAGGGGAGCCCTGAGAAGCTGCACAGACAGTAACTTGGGATGCCATTGTTCACTCAATGGGGCTTGCTTACTTGCTTACTTTTTTTCCTTTTTTATGTTTCAGATGTTATCCTCTTTCCCCATCCCCCCCCCCAACACACCCAGGAAACCCCTATCCCACTCCCCTCCTCCTGTTTCTATGAGGATGTACCCCCACTCACTGACTCCTTACCTCCCCACACTCGAATTTCTCCACAATGGGGCATCCAACCTTCACTGGACCAAGGACCTCCTCTCCCACCTATGCCTCACAAGGCCATCCTTCCCTACATATACAGCTGGAACCATGGGTCCCTCCCTATATACTCCCAGGCTTGTGGGTTAGACCCTGGAGGCTCTGGTTAGTTGATATTGTTGCTCTCCCCATGGGGCCACAAACCCTTTTAGCTCTTTCAATCTTATCTCTAACTCCTCCATTGGGAACCCCATGATCAATTCAGTGGTTAGCTGTCAGCATCCACCTCTGTATATGTCATGGTCTGGCAGAACTCTAAGGAGACAGCTATATCAGGCTCCTGTCAGCATGCACTTCCTGGCATCCACATCAGTGTCTACCTTTGGTGACTGCACATGGAATGGATACCCAGGTGGAACAGTCTCTGGACAGCCCTTCCTTCAGTTTCTGTCCCATACTTTGTCTCCATATTTGCTCCCATGAGTATTTTGTTACTCCTTCTAAGAAGGACCAAAGCACCCACACTTTGATCTTCCTTCTTCTTGAGCTTCATGTGGTCTGTGAATTGTATCTTGGGTATTGCCAGCTTTTGAGCTAATATCCACTTATCAGTGAGTGCATAACATGTGTGTTCTTTTGTGATTGGGTTACCTCATTCAGAATGATATTTTCTAGTTCCATCAATTTGCCTAAGAATTTCATGAATTCATTGTTTTTAATAGCTGAGTAGTACTCCATTGTGTAAATGTACCACATTTCCTGTATCCATTCCTCTGTTGAAAGACATCTTTGTTCTTTCTAGCTTCTGGCTATTATAAATAAAGCTGCTATGAACATAGTGGAGCATGTGTCCTTGTTATATGTTGGAGCATCTTCTGGGTATATGCCCAGGAGTGGTATAGCTGGGTCCTCAGGTAATGCTATGTCCATTTCTGAGAAACCGCCAGACTGCTTTCCATAATGATTGTACCATCTTGCAATCCACCAACAATGGAGTGTTCCTCTTTCTCCACATCCTCACCAGCATCTGCTATCACCTGAGTTTTTGATCTTAGCCATTCTGACTGGTGTGAGATAGAATCTCAGAACATGTAAAGAAATGTTGAACATTTCTTTAGGTGCTTCTCGGCCATTCAAGTTTCCTCAGTTGAAAATTCTTTGTTTAGCTCTGTACCCCATTTTTTAATAGGGTTGTCTGGAGTCTAATTTCTTGAGTTCTTTGTATATATTGGATATTAGCCCTCTATCAGGTCTAGGATTGGTAATGATCTTTTCCCAATCTGTTGGTTGCTGTTTTGTCTTATTGACAGTATCTTTTGCCTTACAGAAGCTTTGGAATTTTATGAGGTTGCATTTGTCAATTCCTGATCTTAGAGCATAAGCCGTTGGTGTTCTGTTCAGGAACTTTTCCTCTGTGCCTAGGTATTTGAGGTTCTTCTCCATCTTCTCTTCTATTAGTTTCAGTGTGTCTGGCTTTATGTGAAGGTCCTTTATCCACTTGGACTTGAGCTTTGTACGAGGAGATAAGAATGGATTGATTTGCCTTTTTCTACAAGCTGACCTTCAGTTGGACCAGCACCATTTGTTGAAAACGCTGTCCTTTTTCTACTGGACAATTTTAGCTCCTTTGTCAAAGATCAAGTGACCATAGGTGTGTAGGTTCATTTCTGGGTCTTCAATTGTATTTCATTGATCTTCCTGCCTCTCTTTGTATCAATACCATACAGTTTTTATCACTATTGCTCTGTGGTATAGTATAGATACTGCTCTCTAGTGCTCCGAGGTCAGGGATGGTGATTCCCCCAGAAGTCCTTTTTTTATTGTTGAGAATAGGTTTTGCTATCCTGGGTTTTTGTTATTCCAAATGAATTTACAAATTCATTTTGCTCTTTCTATCTCTATGAAGAATTGAGTTGGAATTTTGATGGGGATTGCATTGAATCTGTAGATTGCCAACACAAGGTGGGAAACTACAACCTAGAAAAAGCAAGAAAGTAATCTTCCAACAAACCCCAAAGAAGATAGCTACACAAACATAATTCCACTTCAAATAACAAAAATAACAGGGAGCAACAATCATTTTTCCTTAATATCTCTTAACATCAGTGGACTCAATTCCCCAATAAAAAGATGTAGACTAACAGACTGGATATGTAAACAGGACCCAGAACTTTCCTTTCTTTTTAATCAACCACTGTTCCTTAGCTGCCAGCAAGTTGTGGTGTTAGAGGCTTGTGATAAATAATCACAGATTATTGAAGTTCTGTCTTTATATCTTACAGTCTGAGTGTGGGGGGGCGTGGGGGGAAGTTGGGGTACAGGAGGCAGACAAACACTCAACAGACCTAGTATCTTTTCAACTCTGAACATACTGAACCCGCTTATGCTTATTTCAAGTAAGAGTTGTTGGTATTGTGACCAACTGGGACTTCTCTAGTGAAGCATTAGATTTGTTCCTATTTTTCCTTTTTAGACATATAGACAAGAAGATAGAAGCAGACAACAGCTGTCTAATTTAAGTCAGGATCTATCGAGCCTTATCAGCCACCATGGGCATCAGCCAGCTAACAAGTCCAACCAACCAGTATGGCTGAAAGACCCATGTAGATGCTCTGTCTCTACAGGTGACTTAACACATGCTAGAAGGCCAGTGGACTCTCTGAGTGGCCTCTTTGAGGTCAGACATGGAGCGCATGCTCTAGTTTATACCTGAAGTCACTTAAGTGTGAGACTCCGATTTGCCTCCTATGTACCTATAATGACTCTTTGAGACAAAGGTAAAGATCATGAACCTTAGCTTGAACTGACTGGTGTCATGGCAACTAGCACTTCACCTTTTGCTGGTCTCCACCTCACACATGCTACAACATTGTGCACATTAATAATTCATTGCAAAGTGCCAGGTTTCTTTGTGCTGTCAAGCTGTGTCAAGGACGGAATACAATGTGCTATCTCAGATGCCATCTAGCAGAACATTGAGGGCAAGAACTATTAGAAAGGAAAACCAGTCGGCTTACTTTTGAGAAAGCCATGTTTTCTAGTCACCAATTTGCAGTAGGTTTTTTTTTTTAAACCAAGTGAGAGTTTCCTACAAAGTTTATTTAATAGTGTGCCTCATACCTCAGGTGTGTTTGCTTGTGACAAGCTGTCATTGTCCACATCCCTTCAGGCAGCAAAGAAATAGTTAACAACTATCGTGCAGTCACACCTACTGGACTTCAGCAGGGTGGGAGCACAGACCTTGGGGACAGCAGAGTGATCATGGTGTGGGTTCTATTGCCTCTGAGTTGTCCCTGCTTAGCAAAGGGAGGCTTGGTAAGAGTTTTCTCCAAGTGACCAGATACCTGCAGTCTGACTGTGTGGCCTCAGGTGTCTTCACTTCTTAGTGTCAACAACAGCATGACTGGAGTGGACATCATGAGGAGTCAGTGTACACCTACAATTGGACACCTTCTAAGCAAAAAATCCACAAAGGCCCATTCCATTTCCCTCACACCAAGGTCTGCACTTGTTAGGGAAGAAAACATGTGCTTTACATGGAACATTGGCCCACTGCAACTTTCAGGATTAAAACTCAAAAAGCTTCCGATCTGAACAACACTCCTCCCATACCGTACTACTAGCCCCTGACATCATTCTCTCCAGTAGTGTGTTTATAGTGCATACATAAAGACGTTAATTATATGGCCATATTTGAACTGTTTTATTTCTGCCCACCTCCCTTAAACACAAAGTAGCTTCACTTCCCAGACAACACTGCAGGTGGGCGGGATGGATCAGGGACAGCAGAGCAAAATTAGACCCAAATCACATTGTTTTTATGCTGTGAAGCAACTGTTTCATGTGCAAGGTAAACTTTTAACTGGGTTACCTTTGATGCACAAGTAAATGTAGACTTCTGCTCAAAAACAGGAATGTGGGCATGGGACCAATTCTTGTCTCACGAATCGCTGCTTGGCCAGGTCATTACATAGTACCTGCAAATAATAGATGTTGAGGATGTACTTATTACTTGGATACATTAATGTCACCAGACTACTTTCTGAAGGGAGGAGGGAACATTAATCAGTTTTAGAACTTTGTAACAAATTATAGTTGAAACCTAGTTACGAACTTGTCAATATGCTGTTACCTGCCTTTGTTCCATGCTGGGGTCTGGGGTAGTTGCTTACCCTGTAGACAGGACCCTAGCTCATGATCCTTGTTGGGCTCTCACCTACTCTGTACATAGGTTTTCAGTCTGCTGCCCACCACAGCCACTTAAACCAGGGGTCTGATTGAGATCTTGCTGTTTTCAACTGTGTGCAGTTTCTTAGTATATAATGTCAAGTCCTTGTACAGTACTACAGTAAGAACTTCTAAAACAAAAGGTTAAAAAGGCACTAAATTTATCCCTGTCTTTCAGCACCAGGCAAACATAAAATAGACAATCCCTGTAGCTCAGAGTAGTCTGACTTAGGCTCCTTTTACTTTTGATGATTTGAAATTATAATATGTTCAGAAGGAACTGTGCCTTGCATTCTGATCTTTTAATTGCTCTGCTCTTGTGCCCAGCTGACACAAGTGCTCTGAGCACACTCAAAGTGGGTTAGGATAAGCTGGAGTGTATGGTATAGCAAATGCTTTTTTAGTGAATTTATTAGTAGGCTCATAAACCCTTGGAAATGACCTCAGATGAACATGAAGAATAAATTTTCCTGGAGCTGGGGAAATGATCAGTTGGCAAAGTGTTTGCTGTAAGATTTGGGTTTAGGTCCCCCACATAAAGGCCAAGTACGGTGGTGTGGTAAAGAGAGATGCTGTTGGTGGGGTAAAGAGAAGTGGATGGAGCTCACCTGATTCAGCCTGTCTAGCCAGTCAGCAAGCTCTGGGTTTAGTAAGAGGCCCTGCCTCAAGCACTAAGATGGAAAAGCGATAGAGGAAGCCACCTGCTGTGAACTTCTGGCCTCTGCATGATGCTGACCTCTGGCTTCTGCATGCACCATGTGTACCTTAACCACCCCCTGACTGACTCCCAGGTACACATACAGAGAACATTCACACATATACAAAGTTTTTAAATGAGCAAAGCTAAAAGTTTAGGCTTTTTACCTAATCTATAAATATTAATCTTAACTAGATGTTTAGAAGATGCAGAATTCTTAAGACTTTATACTATTTTCTACTTTAGTTCAGAATGTATATATGCTCCTCTCCAAACTACTTTATTTCAGCTCTGTGACATAGCAACCACATGTAAGTTTTAGAGCCTATACATGACCTGAAGAACCAGTTCTTCTGAGGTATCAGGCTGACCAAAGTAGTATTAGAATCATAACTGCCCTGCTCCTATTTACAAAGAAACACAATGGAACCAAAATGTTGCTGTTTCTGACAGCAGTTGGATGCTGGCCCTGTGCAGTATGAGAGGGTCGACCCCAGTATTTGCAAGATTGACTGATCTATGTCTCAGAGCTTGTTGGGACTATCAGACAAGTAACTATAAAACAATCAGAATCAAAAAACTAAAATATATAATGATGTGTTAAGGTGAAAGATATATACTACAACTTTGAGAAATTTAGATAAAGTTGAGCAGGTCTAGAATACTTTTAGACAGCGTGACCTGGCTGTGCTTGAGCGATGCACATGCTATATGGTGCTCTGGTTTCAATCTCTGATATCATATATACAAAGACAAAAAATATCTTCCAGAAAGAATAATCTGAATTTTAAAAATTAGTAAAGACATTATTAGAAATTCCAGTGATATGAAGTATTTAAAACTCATTTTAAAACTAGATAAATAAGTAATTAATATTATACTTTAGTTTATGTAGGGCAGGAGTGAGGGCAATGGAGAATGAGGTTGGCACGGGTTCCAAAGCGGGATGGGGTGCTCTGTGACAGTCAAGAGGCAGGCTGGGGAAGACCTTGAGATGTTTGATGAACACTCATCTGGCAGCTGCTCCATGAATTCCAGTGTGGAGAGCTTCAAAATTAATGGCACCACTGTTTTTGATCTTGTACACACGACTTATCCAAACACTAGAAATCTATGCTCAGACTTGATACCTTAGCCAGGAAAGTGTCTGAAATGGAACGCAGCTCTTCTTCAAGTAGGCTGTAGAGTGTTTTGTCTTTTAACTTCATAAATCCTGGGGACCGGCACTGGCAGTAGACCATAACTCAACAGTAGACAGATTGCTCTTTGCTGCTTTCTTTTAAGAAGTAGGTTATAAAACTGTTGGGAGCCTGATGGGATGGTTTATAAATCATCTTAAGCAATTTGAAGGATTTTTGTTAACTAAAGCCTTGTGTCTTGAAGACAGGAGACAGGAGTTTAGTAAGAAGCCTGTGCCGCCCCTGACTCTGCCACCCTGAGTGGGTAGACTTGGAGTGTGACCCTGCAGAGTACCTCAGGTGCCCAGCAGTGCCAAATTTACATCCTGGCTCTGATTTTTTTACTGAAATGGTGTTCTGTGCTTTATACGTTTTATGTTCTAAAATACCTCACCTCCTGCTAGTCTACTTTGATTGTAAACCTTGGGTGCTGACACAGAGTAAGTACAAGGATGGCTCTTCATTCACTGGAGTGTCACCATGGAAACATTGCCATGAGGAAACCAACACTATGGGGCACCTGCTGGTAGGTAGGCTGGCAGTTGCTCATAGATCAGAACACAGCTGAACCATGGCATGAGCGGAAAAAGGCCTCTGACCCAGCAGTGGTTCAGATTTGCCGGCTGCTGTCGCTCAAAGGGTGATAAAGAGCCTTCTCCTAATGACCTTCTTTTCATCTCTGGACAGTCAACGCTCTTGGGTTACAGTCTTGTTGGTCACAGCCTATAATAGGCCTAGCAGGGCAGTGATATGGTGCTAAGTTAACCAGACACTTGCAGGAGCGTCTTTTTTTGATAGATGTACGATGTTTCTAAGTGAACTGGGAAATGTATTTTTACGGCTCTGAGACTGTTTTGTGATTCTAGGTTTTAGAAAAGATGTTGACATGTCAGTTCTAAAGCTTGTATCTTGCTTCTTTCAGACCACTAAGGCCTTTCTTCCAACGATGCTAGAAATTAATCATGGCCATATTGTGACGGTCGCAAGCTCTCTGGGACTGTTCAGCACCGCTGGAGTTGAGGTTTGTCAGCTCAAAAGCATTTTACTTATTCATGCA
Organism: Arvicanthis niloticus; assembly: GCF_011762505.2. Taxonomy (NCBI): domain Eukaryota; kingdom Metazoa; phylum Chordata; class Mammalia; order Rodentia; family Muridae; genus Arvicanthis; species Arvicanthis niloticus. The sequence goes on along the minus strand of NC_133433.1, from coordinate 30,300,899 downwards.
GTTTATTTTCGGTGAGCACATCACAAGCTAATGGTGCTTCCCTCTAACATAGGACCAGCTCTGGAAGAGGACAGCATAGTCCTCACAGAGCCGTTTCCTTAGCAGCCTTGCTGATGGTTAAGGCACAGGTCAGGATGGGCCCATGGAGTGAGGACAGATAAGTGAGGTCAAGGGCTCACATTGTTTTGGTCAAGCTGCCTGCTGCTACTCATTAGGTGAGCGTATGGCCAGTGGCAGGTGCTGTACACTGGTATAGAACTGGGTTTCTTAGCCCGTTCTTAACTGTGTCCAAATTATACAACATTGTTCTGTAAGACTTACAGAAGCCTAGAAAATTAAAAACATCATTTCTTGCAAATATGTAAATATTTCCATATCATACGCTCTTAAGTTCTAGTTCAAGTTCAGAAGATGTGGTTCTATTGCCATTTTAACTTCAGATCAGAATAGCTTATATCCCCAGTTAGACTTGTCTTTGTTCTTCTTGCATTAATGTAAACAAACAGGTTTTTCAGTCCCCTCTGCTAAACAAAAGACCATTTGTAAATTTTCCAGGCACTTCAAAGGGAAGCTCCCTGCATTTTTTCACTCCAGTCTTTTAGCTGTCATAGAACCCTTTTCAGTGACTTCCCCCAAAGAAATATGATACTTGGTTGATGTGGCAAAAAGTATTCTTCTGTTTCTGTCGTTGCCTGGAAACTGTTGTTTCTGCTCTGACCCACATCAGATGGATATATGTGCTTTAAAACAGCTTCCTTCTTGCTTCGTTACCTATAACCTTTTGTAATAAACATCTAGCCAGACAGGACAGGAAGCTGCAGATTGGATGGAAACATGTGCAGACTCACCCTTTCTGTTCTCTCTTCTCTTGCTCAGGATTACTGTGCCAGTAAATTTGGAGTTGTGGGTTTTCATGAGTCTCTGAGCCATGAGCTAAAGGCTGCTGAAAAGGATGGAATTAAAACAACTTTGGTTTGCCCTTACCTTGTAGACACTGGCATGTTCAGAGGCTGCCGGATCAGGTCAGTGGGAACCTGTCTTCTTACTGATACAACAGAGTAACATCAGGACGACGTATGGAATTCATCTTCAGTCTGCCAGGCTTGCACTTGAACTGCCAGTAGACAGCCTTAGCAGAGTGTGGTAGCACACATCTGGAATCCCATAGCACTTCAGGGGCAGGGGCAGGGCAGGAGCAGGAAGATTGTCACAAGTTGGAAACCAGACTAGTCTCCAAGGTGAGTTCTAGGCCAGCCAGGGCTACAGCGTGAGACCTAGCTGAGAGAAGGAAGGGTAGCTAGCCTGTAGTTCTCCAGTTCAGGTTTGTAACGATCCTTCCTGCGTAAGATCACAAGTGAGGGTTTGATGCCAAGCTGACTCAAACTTGCTGTTACTTCAGAGCATCAGGCAGAATGGGTTTCTCCCACAGATGTCCAGGATTTCTCTTAGATGCTGCGTCTGTCCTCGGGTCATTTGCTTTCTCTACTATTATAATGGCTGCAGGGGGGGAAGTCCTTAATGTGACTTTAATCTGGATATGAAACAATGTCACGGCACAAAATATCTCCTTAAAAAGACTGAATGTCACGCTCCAGATTTGAAAGCTTTTTTTTCTCTAGAAAGTGTGTGTAGCTAGATTCAACTTGATTAAGACAAACCCATTTAGATTTACTAACAATGAAGTGGAATTCCCCTCACACTTGGAAGGAGGCATATGGGAATCTAAATACCTCAACACTGGGTTTTACAGGCTCTCAACAGGAGGAGCACAACTGTGACTCAGCAGGGACACTTGTGAAGACTTGCTGACTTGAGATCTTTGCCTGGGTGAATTTGCAAGGCAAAGGACAATGATCAGGACAGCCCCCTGTTTGTGGGGGCACTGTTCTTTAGCAGAACAAGGGAAGGAGAATGGTTTGAGTCGTTCCATTCTCCAGCCGGCAGTTTAAGTCTGGACTGAGACATTAGCTCTAGGGCCTGGGGTATGGCTCAGGATTGGGGCATGTGCTTAGCATGTGCAAGCCTGGGTTTGATTCCCAGCTCCAACAGGAAAACGGGCTCCTGTTTTCCACCTAGCATAGTGGCAAGTTCAAAGGCTGGAAGCCATGGAAGCAAGGAGTAGTAAAAAGATGTGTCATTGTTATGCATTTAGCATGTGATTCAGTGAATTAGAATGTGGTACTTTACCTCAGAGAGTCCTTGGAATACAGCTTAACATCCTCAGTCAGCCTGTGTCCCTGACAGTCTCAAACTAGAAAAGGCTGCCTGGTTGCTTATGCTCTGTCTCAGCCACACCTGATACAGAAAGCTGCATTGCTTGCTGGAGTTTAGTGTTTGTGATAACAAGTACCTTTCTAGTCAAAGAAAAAAAATCAGAATAATTTGAAGTTTATCTTATAAGGCATCTCAACAACCCGGATCTCATTTTACAGGAAAGCCAACTACTTTTGCTCACTTTTTTTCCTAATTTGTTTACTAATTTGATACAAATGGAGTTTGTTTCTAATAGGAAAATGTGAGACAAAACAAAAATACCAGGAAAGAAGCAAAGTGTTCCAAAAATCGTGTCCCTCAGCTAATGCCACAGTATTTTGGAGTATTGTCAGTCTTCCATGCTGTGTTAATTCTGAATTTCATTTTTGAATGTAAATTTTCAGAAAAGAAATTGAGCCCTTTTTGCCCCCTTTGAAGCCCGATTACTGTGTGAAGCAGGCTATGAAGGCCATCCTCACTGACCAGCCCATGATCTGCACCCCCAGACTCATGTACATCGTGACATTCATGAAGAGGTAAGAGAGGGCCCTTCCCTGCCTGCCCCAGACCTGAATGAACGTGTGGCCTGCCATTTGCTAACTGTTCTTTCCTTTGCAGCATCCTTCCTTTTGAAGCAGTCGTGTGCATGTATCGATTTCTAGGAGCAGACAAGTGTATGTATCCCTTTATTGCTCAAAGAAAACAAGCCACAAACAATAATGAAGCGAAAAATGGAATCTAAGAGTGTTTTTGTACGGAGTGCCGTTTCTATCATGATGGTTGGCCCGTGCGCATCTGCAGTACTGACAGTCTGGATTCTAACCCCATGCTGACTCTTTTTTTTTCTAATCAACTTTTTAAAAAATAATAAACTGTAAATTAACTGACTAGTGTGCTTGAGAACTGTGAGCTCGGGCCTTTGCCAATGGGGTCTTTTTTAGACAGGGCCCTAAAAATGAGTCCAATATTTAGACAAACACTATGTGACATCATTATTTTTTTAATGAACAGAAAGTCTAGAAACGATGACTACAGTGTGTTTCATGTGTATTAGTCTTCTGGGTCCCCACAGAGCCAATTCATTCATTTCTGTGGAAGCCCAGCCAGCTGGCACCTTATGCATTCAAGGACTGACAGTGTCCTGTTCTGTGTGTTCTCAGTTCTTCTCCTGCAGGTTTGGGTGGCTTGCTCGTGGTGTCTATGGATTTTATGTCAGTTTGAGATCACCACAGTCAGAGCGTCACAATGAAGGCCATGGGTCTCTTTCTTAAACTTAGAGTGACTAAATATTCGGTGATTTTTAAATTTAATCTCGGAAATACTAAATTAAATGTTTTAGAGACCTGGTTAATTCATGCGGTTGTATATCTTCTACCTGTGAATTTGCTGCACATACACAGTGCCCTTTCCTCGAGAAGCTGCAGGGGAGGAGGGGGACCTTGTCTACAGAACACAGCAGCTGTATAAAGATAATGGGAGTTTCTGCATTAAAAAGTCCCCGTATTTGTGCCAACTTGGATTAGTGTGGGGAACAAATCTTGTATGGAGTGTTGTGGAAGGGTGGAAAGATTTCTTTGAAAGGTTTATTCACATTGTAGAACAGCAAATGACATTTTTACAGTATTTTTTTGTAAAGCAAACTATTTTGTGCCTTGAATTTGGTATATGTGTATTAGTGAAACATTGTAAAAGTGAATTTCTACCTCTGTATCTACGTGTGTACCATCCTCTTGTAAATTGCTATGAACTATTATGTGATTGCTTCTGTTCGTTTGTTCTAGGATGTCTTGTTTAAATAGTGACCAATGTTTAAGGCTGTTAAGCCAACTTTTACTAATCGGGACTTTTCTAAAAAACTGATTAAATACTTACATAACTGACTGTGTGGTTATTAGCTTTTCGGCCACATTATAAGGAAAGTGAGGTTTTCTCCTGCCTATCACATCCTGGTTACTCAAAGAAAAGTGTTTGAATGGGGTCATACTTAGGGTGGGTTTCATATACTCCAATCTCCAGTCTCACCATCTACCTATAGTATGTGCTTGTTTAAAAATGGGAAGAGAGAACAACCCCATTGTCTGTATTAGTGTGTGGGTCTGTTACCCCATTGCCTGTATTAGTGTGTGGGTCTGTTACCCCATTGCCTGTATTAGTGTGTGTGTCTGTTACCCCATTGTCTGTATTAGTGTGTGTGTCTGTTACCCCATTGTCTGTATTAGTGTGTGTGTCTGTTACCCCATTGCCTGTATTAGTGTGGTGGGTCTGTTACCCCATTGTCTGTATTAGTGTGTGTGTCTGTTACCCCATTGTCTGTATTAGTGTGTGTGTCTGTTACCCCATTGTCTGTATTAGTGTGTGTGTCTGTTACCCCATTGTCTGTATTAGTGTGTGTGTCTGTTACCCCATTGTCTGTATTAGTGTGTGTGTCTGTTACCCCATTGTCTGTATTAGTGTGTGTGTCTGTTACCCCATTGTCTGTATTAGTGTGTGTGTCTGTTACCCCATTGTCTGTATTAGTGTGTGTGTCTGTTACCCCATTGTCTGTATTAGTGTGTGTGTCTGTTACCCCATTGTCTGTATTAGTGTGTGTGTCTGTTACCCCATTGCCTGTATTAGTGTGTGTGTCTGTTACCCCATTGCCTGTATTAGTGTGTGGGTCTGTTACCCCATTGCCTGTATTAGTGTGTGTGTCTGTTACCCCATTGTCTGTATTAGTGTGGTGGGTCTGTTACCCCATTGCCTGTATTAGTGTGTGGGTCTGTTACCCCATTGCCTGTATTAGTGTGTGGGTCTGTTACCCCATTGCCTGTATTAGTGTAGGGGTGTCTCTGTTCAGAAACCCCACATTCTGGAAGGAGCCTGGCTCACTGCTGATCTTTACTGTGCATTTGGACTTCTCATTAGGAATGACAACCAGCCACACCTTGTGGCAGTGCACCACTTAAATTTACCAACTGCTGCTTGATTTTCAGTTATGGGTTTAAATAAGCACTTGAAGTAGTGTTCTAACAATATTGGGAGGGACAGCTGTTTTCAAGTTATCTAGATCTTTTCCCACTTAGGCTAGGATACACAAAACCATCCTGGAGAAATCTCTTAATTTAATAATAGCCTGTTTCATCAGCTTTAAAGCCAACAAAAATCCTCATTACATTTGATTTTGTTCTCCTGTGTTGGAGTCTTATCTGTTTCTATTTTTGTTTAGTTTGGCCCTTATAAAGTGGTCCATCTCCAAGTTCAATAAACCTAATTTGTTTAACGTTTTTGTCTTTCATTTCTATATCCCATCCTAGTTTAATTACTTCTGGGCTCATTTGAATTGTCCACCTGTCTTTTCCAAGATTATATGCAGTTTGGAAGGGGACAGTGTTGAGGCAGGTCCAGAACTACAGAGCCCACGTGCTGCTCCGTCTTCACCTAGCATCATATTTAAGTCATGCCTGGTGTGCATTTGTGCATCTCTGTTGTACTTCCTCAGCATGGAACCGCTTCAACTCAAGCCTCCATACTTGCATTGTACACTGTGGTCATTGCAAGGCTATTTCTCTGATTGTTTTGCTGGCTGATTATCTGTACCCAGGCCCCACCCAATCCCCATGCCCCTTGCACCCCTCCCCCAGCTTGTACCTTAATAGTAATGCTGACTCTTTCAGTCTCTTTTCTAGCTGGTTCATGTGAGTGCTCGGGGCCACGGGGCTCAAAGCTGACCCCTGGGGAGTCCCACTTCTGTCCCTAGTCATCACTGGCCCTGTCTTTTCTAATTTTTCAACCAGTTTAATGATAATCATATTGAGTAGGACTCAGAAATCAGAAGTTTCAAAGCTGACAAAGATGAAATTCCAACTATTGTCATCCCCTTGATCTACCAGGTCTGCTGCTCTGTCACATAAGATTAGCTTGTCGTGATTGAACTCCATAAAGCCAGTCTCTCTCTCTCTCTCTCTCTCTCTCTCTCTCTCTCTCTCTCTCTCTCTCTCTCTCTCTGTGTGTGTGTGTAAGTATCCTGTTTTTTTAAGGCTATATCTTTCTAGTTTTTTCCCAAGTTGAAAAAGTGACTTCCCTTTTTCAAAGATTGTTTTCCAACTAGCAGAAATTATTCTAAATTGATGCTGACCCGTGGCGGGGTCTGGGGAGGCAGGTAGGTTCTTTCTATGCCAGAAACATTGCCTGCACTGCGCCTGCTTACAGAGATGAGTGAGGAAAATCAAAGCTGTAAGGGCCAGAAGTGACCAGGACTTGGAGGCCACATATATCCACAGAGCAGATACACCTGTCATCTGCACTAATATGCACACGGTTTGCAGTTAATTTCGATGCCACTACCTTTGTTTACACACACCACACATAAAGCCTCAGACTCTAGTGAGGTCTCAGCAAGATGGAGGTGGGGGACGTGGCAGCTGACATAGGGTAGGCTGGCATCCCAGGGAAGTCCCGGAAGTTTATATTCATTGTGGCTAAAGTAGGGGGGAAATGGCCCCTACTCTCTAAGGAGATTCAATCTGGGGAATAGCCAGCATTCTGCATGAGAACCAGCTCCTTTTGATACTGGATGAAAGCAAAGTAATGGAACTGGTGAAATCCACCAGTATTCTATGGATTCCTGAGACACTGAAGCAAGAAGCCGCTGGGCAGCTGCAACCAACAGCCAGGCTGATGGCTACCCACTATAAGGCAGAGAGCAATGAGGACAGAGCTCTTGGGCTGAACTACGCAGATTTAACTTGCCAGTTCTTGGGACTGAATAAAGAGCAGCCTGCTACCCACCAGGAATCAGCACATCTCCAGTGGAAAAAGCAGACTCCACACAGCTTTAGCAAAATTACGTTGGGATGGGCCAGACAATGTAGGCCTTAAACCTCAGCTACACAGAAGAGAGGCCAAGGCAGCAGGAGCAAAAACATTCACGACTGCCTGGGCTACCGAGTGAGTTCAAAGCCGTTCTGCGCAGCTTAGTAAGATCATGTCTCCATAGAAGATGGTTGAGTCGTGGCTCCGTGGTAGAGCCTTAGGATGTACACTGCTTTGGGTTCAGGCCCCAGTACCGGGAGGAGTGGAGGGCGGTATTCTTGGTGTGGGGTGATCTTCACTGACCTGTAGCTGGACATGGAACCGCCTTGGGGAAGGAGCTTGGCACTGTGATTCTACACTCAGAAACTGTGAAATAGACCCAGGTGGGGGGTGGGCATGACAAATCCAAGTGGGGCCATAAGAGAATAAGAGACTCAGGGACCCAGCTTGGACACAGCTGAGGGACCCTCAGCAGGTCATAAAAGCTAACAGATTGCCATTCAGAAGAGTTTACTTTCCCAAGGTGAAACCCAACTAGAAGCAATGCCCTCCTGCCTGAACCCTAGCCTGAGTCACACTCCAGAAACTTTAGTTTGTTCTAAGAAAAAGAGTCTGTGTGGCCAGCCCTGGGGTGGGGGCCCACAAAGTGAAGAGTAGTGTTAACAGCACATGGGGTGTTTAATCTTCCACTAGGGTTTCTAGTAACTGAGTCCATTGCTAAAACAGCAAAGGACATTTTCTTGCTAAGTGAAACCTGGAAGCTCTTGTTCTCTGCAGTTTTGCTTGCTTGGCCTAGAAGCGAGGACTGCTTAAATGTGCAGGCAGTGTTTCATGAGAACCCTGAGGGAAACAATACATTTCAGGAGTCACCAAATGGATACGTGGTAGCTAAAATGCATTCTCTTTGTGTGACAAAACATGAAACGGACCAGCTTCTACCAATCTGTTTACAGCAATGAATTCCTATCTGATCCTTAAACCCAAATCAAGATGGATGTGCCTGCCCTCCAGAGAATGTCAAGGCAGTTTGAGGCCTCAGTTCTACGTACTCTTAACTCTTCCTGGTTTTACAGTTCATGACTTGTTTCTCTGAAGATGCTGAATGATACATGACCCCTCCTTCCAGAAAACCTTTCTTCCCAGGTTATTTCTCATTTACCTTGCTCTGTTTCCATAGAACGCTTAACAGCATGCCTTCCAGGAAGGAGCTCCTAACAGCCTTTTTAGCTGTGGCTGTTGAAATCTTTGTTACCATGAGCCAAAAGCTAGAGTCTTGATTAGCAAGAAAAACAAAGCATTGTTAGCCCAGATTGGAAGCTTGAGGTTTTGCTGTCAAGGTGATTGAAACCATGCTGCTGGTTAGCGGCCAAGAAAAATGCCCCCTTCCCTTGCCCATGCATCCTGGGTGGTCCACCTAGGCTCTACCACAGGCCTCCCATCCCCCTAGGGAAGAGCCTGGAGCCTAGCTCCTTCATCTCAGCACTCCCTGTGAGCCTGCACTTTTTAGCCCATCCATCTCATCCAGGACCTGAGTGGCCCAGGTGGCTACTGAGCGGGTGGTCGTCCTGGCCCAACACAGACATATTACATGTGTCAGCTGTGCAGCATCCTGTAGAGTTGCTATGCAGAAACAAACTGAAACATGTCCTCCGAAAAGATGCAATGAAGTTTTAGAAATTCCCATATGAGGAAATAGGGCATCTTCAGATGGAACCAAGATGAGACCTTACTGGATCAAAGTGGCCCTAAATTCATTCATTGGTGTCCTCACCAACCAAAAGGAACTTGGAGGGTGACAGCTGTGATCTAATGGTGCTTGCCTTGTATGTACAAAAACCTTGTGTACTGTCCTCAGCATAGCATGAAACAGGACATGGTACACACCTATAATCTCCAGTGGAGGCAAGAAGATCAGAAATTCAAGACCTCTACTACATAGTGAGTTCAAGGCCAACCAGAAGTGACACAGGGGCAAAGACAGTGACACTTTAACACCAAGTACCAGGGCTAGGGGAAGGAAGGGTGTGTAGGACTCTCCCTTAGCATAAAGAGCCAACCCTGCTGAAACTTTGATTTCAGGTGGCCAGCCTCCAGACATGTAAAAGGGTAGACTTCTGTTACTTCAGTTTTACAGTGCTGGGAGTAGAACTCAGGACATCTTATGTGGAGGCATGTATTGAGCTAATCCTCAGTCTGACTCCTCTCATTCTAAGCCACTCAGATTGAAATACTCCATTACAGACGCAATAACCTTAGCATCTGCTGTCAATTTGAACTCAAATCCTGCTTTGCCTGTCCCTGACCAAATGGTCTAGGCCTTTGTCTTAATGATCTTCTGCCTCAGTTCCTTCCGGTACAAACTGGGAATAATAGCAGGTAATATCAAGAGTGTGTTGAGGGATAGAACAGGATGAACAGAACGGACATGGATGGGGCCTCACACACCTTGTACACTTTTCTTTATTTATCTGTTTTATGTATTTATTTTCTTGAGACAGGCTTTCTCTGTGTAAACCCGTCTTTCTCGGAATCCCCTCTGTAAGATCAGGCAGGCCTGGAACTCAGAGATCTTCCTGTCTCTGCCTCCTGAATGCTGAGACTAAATGTGCACCGTGCCTGTCAGTGGATTGAGATGTCGGAGACAGACTCTATCCTTACTATGGTGTTTTGAACATAGTTGGCCCAGGGAGGGGCACTATAAGGAAGCATGGCCTTGCTGGAGGAAGTGTGTCAATGTGGGTATGGACTTTGAGACCTTCCTCCTAGCTGCCTGGAGAAATCTGCTCCTGTCTTCCTTTTGGTGAAGATATAGAACTCTTGGCTCCTACAACTCCATGTTTGGCTGCCTGCTGCTATGATTCCTGCCATGTTAATAATGGACTGAACCTCTGAATCTGTAAGCCAGCCCCAATTAAATTCCTTCCTTTGTAAGAATTGCCTCAGTCATAATGTCTGTTCACAGCCAAGGAAACCCCAAGATACTTGCTCAGCTTTGTATCTACAAAAGAGCAACCACACACGTTCACCTTCACAGCAAGCAGGAGATCAGTGGCAGTAGTCACACCCAAGTCCCTGTTTCTAGTACTATTGTTTTCCATGGCCTTTGTCTCTGATATTATCTGGGCACTGTACAATTCAGTCCAATTTCTGACTCTCCCCAGAAACAGCAGAGATGCCACACACAGTAAGCAGTTCAGGTCCAAACCACTGCCTCTACTTCAGATACCAGCTGACAGAAGGGTCTCCAGGCTACCCATTTATAGGATTACAAATTTTAGGAAGCTCCCATAACCCAACTCAGGATTGAGAATTCCCTAGAACAACACAGAACTCTGGAAAACACTGTGGTGTTTCTGGTCTGTAGTGGAAAAATACAGATGAACAGCCAGATACCTTTACACAGTAAGAGGTATGGGTGGGACGCAGGACTCCACACCCCCAGGACCCTATTGTGCTCAGTAACCTTATTGTTCAAAGGGTTCTTTGGGTTATTGGGGTTTTGTTCTGTTCTGTGTTGCCTTTTGAATCAGGCATAGTTGTGTTACTCTTGTAGCCTGAGGGTGGCCTGGAACTTGCTGTATAGTCAAGGCTGGCCCTGATGATCTGGTCCTCAGGCCTCCACTTCCTGAGTGGTAGGATGACAAGCCTTCATCATCAGAGCAAGAGGTTTTGAACAGCCGGGTGGAGTGGGGCCCTTCTCAAATCCAAGCCACTCAGGAGGCAGAGGCAGGGGTACCTCTGTGAATTTAAGGCCAGCCCAGTTTATATAGCAAGTTCCAGGACAGTCAAGACTACATCAAATCAATCAGTCAATAAAATAAAGATGTTCTATCCAGGCTTTTGTTATGAAGGTGTGTTGAATCAAATCATTGGCCACTGCAGGGTGGATCCCATCTTCTTTCCTCTCCCCAGAGTAGTGTGGTGGTTAAAACTCCATTCACCCCTAAGAGAAACCTTCAAACTCTGTAAGTGCCCAATCCCCATTAGCAGAAACTCAGATATAATTGAAAGAGGTGCCTTATGCATAAAAAGAAAAGCTCTTACCACATCAGAAATTCTGAGTTCTAGGAGCTCTATGTTGGAAACTGAAGGCCAAATACGTTTGGGGTGACATTTAATTTTGTATGTGTGTGTGTGTGTGCACATACAACATGGTACATAAGTCCGAATGTGTTTTATTATACTCTGGATATTGTGCTGGAATCAATTACTGTAATTAAGGGCTTGGCCTGTCTTTTATTTATCTCAGAGGGCTTGATCCTAGCACTGCATAGAGTCAAAGACACAGGAGATGTTCCCTAAAGCTTGGCCTGGGCTCCTCTATGGGATTCAGATACCTATAGTCCAGGATCTAGAAATCGGATTGTGTCAACATCTGCCTTAAAGGGACTTCCCACATCTTCTGCTTATGAACCCACTTGTTTTCTCCTGCTCTGTTGCTTCCAAGGAACTGCTAGAAGAAAGAAATTCAAGACATATAGGCTTCAGAGGTCTTGGCTCTTACATCTATCCTGGAGGCAGAGTTACAGAAAGCCAGAGAAGTTGGTGAAGCCTTTCCAAGGTCGATCAGAGAGCTTCCCCAAGCACTCATGATACCTGGCATTTCAGAGAATAAAACAGAAAGTAGGCAGGGTTTTACACAGGCAGGCAGAAAGGAATCTATCAGCATCACTCTCTGCTAGAAGGGACAATAAGAAGCTTATCTCTGAAGGGAAGACAGTATTGTCTGCACACACTGTTCCATTTACTCCGGGCTCTCTGCCTCAGTGCTGCTGGGCATTGTCAGGTTTTCTGAGACAGAAGGCAGGATGCTGAGGGTCTTGGGAAAGCCTCCGAAACAGCACCTGAGGTGCTTTCCTCCTGTGGTCTCAAGTGCAAGTCACTGCCCTCACATTCCTGGAGGCCTAAGAGCCAGGAAACGCACAACGTGGCCAGGGAGTGAAGAAATGAATATGGCTGTTGTGGAAGGAGCTGGAGGAGCAAAAGCTGCAGCCCAGGGGAGATTCCCTAACCACAGTTCCTCCAGCTGCTCAACTTCCTGTCCTCCGGTGCCTGGATTGTGTCTCCGGAGACCTTCCCCTCACCAGCTGAAAACCCAGGAACCATGTTCTGTACCTGCAGCAGGAGAGCAGGGATTGCAAAGCCCTAGAACAGAACTTTGGAGAACACATTTCTCTCAAGCCCCAGAGGGTTTATTTCAGCGAGCCACAGAGAAGAAAAATTTCTTTGATTGAGACCTTTCTGTTTATCCTCCACAAGAGAGTGTCAGTTTGAAATGACTTATCTTAGAAAGGAAGAGGTATTTTATGGATTAAGGAGACACTAAGTGACTTGGGAGATAGGTGAGATGTCAATTAAAATGGACAAAATTCTGGCTGTTGGCCTACTAGGTTCCTGCCTGTCAACCTACTAGGTGCTCCTTGGCTGCAAAGGTTAGCAGGCCCAGGTAAATCTGCAGTTAGTCTTAGCGCTTCTAGCATTTTTTTCTTTGTTTGTTTGTTTGTTTGTTTGTTTTATACCTCTAAAACCTGTAGTGAGAAAAAAAAAAAGCCCACAGAAGTATTATGGGAATGTTTTTCTTTTAATCTCAGGTGTCAGACATGGGATTACTGCTGATTGTCCATAGCAGCTAACTATGAGTTGCCTGGTGTTCTAGCAGGGGTGATTTGGCCAGCTGCAGTTTCCATGATTGTGTGGTTTGAATTCTGGGGTCTTTTCAGAGGATACATAAATAAGGCCCCGATTGGCAGGGCGGGTTGCTGGTTGCTTGCTGCTGGTCAAGGTTTGTTGAGTAGTCTTGCTCAAATAAGAAACAACAATGAGAAGAAATTAGGTGTCTTGATGGTGAAGATCAAACTTGGTCCAAGAAACTTGATGCCCCTCATCAGGAGGAAGCAGCCTGGTGTCTCCTCTCCCCTCTATCCTTTTTTTCCTCTCCTATTTAGTGTAAGGGGGTTGAAAGGTTAGAAAAATGGTGGAGAAGGATAGAAGGAAGAAGAAACCACAAAGTAGCAAATGCCAGGTTCAAAAGCCTTCTCCTGGAAGGCAGGAAAGTGAAAAGGGGTGGTGGAGGAGCAGAAAAGGGGGAAGAAGAGAAGGAGGAGGAGGAGGAGGAGGAGGAGGAGGAGGAGGAGGAGGAGGAGGAGGAGGAGGATACCTGTATTTTGAACTTAACATGAAACCTATTCAAGGTGCACACTCCAATCATAAAATAGATATAGAAAAGACTAGAATGCCCACCATGTTGGCAGGAACAAAAGGTGGGATAGTCCTTTAAATTTACAAATGAGCCAGGCATGGTGGTATATGTCTATAATCACAATATTTGGAACACAAAAGCAGAAGGAGCTTGTGATCAAGACTAGCCTGAACTTTATAGGGAAATGTGGTCTCAAAAGCACAAAAATAAAATAAAACCACAAATTCCATGTGAACCATTCTACTCCTCTCAAAAGGATATACCCCCCTCAAAAGGAAAGTCATCTTAATGTATATTCTTGTGTTTTTTTGTAGCAGGTTGTATACAACCCCTAAAGGTGAAAGTAACCCAAAGCATGAGAGACACACTCAGGAATGTTATTCAACTGGAAAAGGTAAAGAAAGAAAGGCCAGGTCCTGCTGGAGACAAATCTTCCTTGTGGCCCACAACATGGCCATGGCAGACTCCTTCTCACACCCAGAGACGGCTTGACTCCCAGGAGCTCCAACACAACCAGGCTCACAGGGTCATAGGAAGGACAGGATCCACTCAGAGACAGCAAGACCAGTTAACAACTGATAGCCAGAGGGTGAGAGGCAAGCACAAGAACATAAGCAGAAGAAACCAATGCTACTTGACACCATCAGAACCCAGTTCTCCCACCACAGCGAGCCCTGGATACCCTAACACACCTGGAAAGCAAGACTCTGACCTAAACTCTCATCTCATGAAGATGACAGAAGACCTTAAGGAGGACATAAATAACTCCCTTAAAGAATACAGGAGAACACAGGTAAACAAATAGAAGCCCTTAAAGAGGAAACATATAAATCTCTTAAATACAGGACAACACAATCAAACACGTGAAGGAATTGAACAAAACCTTCCAGGATCTAAAAATGAAAATAAAACCAATAAAGACAAAGGGAGACAACTCTGGAGCTGGAAAACCTAGGAAAGCGATCAGGAGTCACAGATGCAAGCATCACCAACAGAATACAAGAGATAGAAGAGAGAATCTCAGGCATAGAAGATTCCATAGAAGTTATTGACACATCACTCAAAGAAAATACAAAGTGCAAAAAGCTCCTAACCCAAAATATCCAGGAAATTCAGGACACAATGAAAAGGCCAAACCTAAGAATAATAGGAATAGAAGAGAGAAAGAGAGAAGATTTCTAATGTAAAGGGCCAGCAAACATCTTCAACAAAACCATAAAAGAAAACTTTCCTAACCTAAAGAAAGAGATGCCCATAAACAAGAAGCCTACAAATAGGACACCAAATAGATGGACCAGAAGAGAAATTCCTCCTGTCACATAACAATCAACTCTAAATGCACAGAACAAAGAAAGACTATTAAAAGCAGTAAGGGAAAAAGGCCAAGTAACATATAAAGGCAGACCTATCAGAAATACACCAGACTTCTCAACAGAGACTCTAAACAACAGAAGATGCTGGACAGATGTCATACAGACCCTAAGAGAACACAAATGCCAGCACAGGCTACTATACCCATCAAAACTCTCAATCACCAAAGATTGAGAAACCAAGATACTCCATGACAAAACCAAATTTAAGCAATATCTTTCCACTAAACCAGCCTTACAGAGGATAATAGAAGGAAAACTCCAATACAAGTAGGGAAGCTACACCCACAAACAAATAAACAAACAAAATCAAGAAATTAATCATCTCACAACAAACCCAAAAGAAGAGAACCACAGAAACATAATACCATTTCTAAAATAAAAAATTAACAGGAACCAAAAATCATTGGTCTTTAATATCTCTCAACATCAATGGACTCAATTCCCCAATAAAAAGACATAGACTATCAGACTGGAAATGTAAACAGGACCCAGCATTTCATTGCATACAGGAAACATACACCACTGACACCTTACCTCTGACTAAAAAAGGCTGGAAAAAAAGTTCCAGGTAAATGGTTCCAAGAAATAAGCTGGAATAGCCATTATAATATTCAATAATATAGACTTTCAACCAAAAGTTGTCAAAAGAGATGGGGAAGGACATTTCGTATTCATAAAAGGAAACATCCATCAAGATGCAAGGGCACCCACATTTGTAAAAGAAACATTACTAAAGCTCAAAGCATACACTGATCCTCACACAATATGAATGGGAGACTTCAACACCCCACTCTCACCAATGGACAGATCATGGAAATAAACTAAACAGACACAGGAAACCTAATAGAAGATATGAACCAAATGGATTTAACAGACATCTACAGAACATTTCACCCTAAAACAAACGAATATAGCTTCTTCTCATTACCTCATGGGACCTACTCCAAAACTGACCGTATAATCAGACACAAAACAAGCCTCAGCAGAGAAAAGAAGATTGAATTAATCCCATACATTCTATCAGATCATCAGGGACTAAGGCTGGTCTTCAATAACAATAAAAACAATAGAAAACCCAGATACACATAGAAACTGAATAACTCTGTATCAATGATAACTTGGTCAGGGAAGAAATAAAGAAAGACTTTCTAGAATTTAACAAAAATGAAGGCACAGCATACCCAAATTTATGGGACACAATGAAAGCAGTGCTAGGAGGAAAATTTATAGCACTGAGTACCTTCATAAACAAATTGGAAAGATCCTACACTAGCAGCTTAACAGCTCATCTGAAAACTCTAGAAAAAAAGAAGCAAACATACCCATGAGGAGTAGATGGCAGGAAATAATCAAACTCAGAGCTGAAATCAACCAAGTAGAAAAAGAACTATACAAAGAATCAACAAAACTAAGAGCTGGTTCTTTGAGAAAATCAACAAGATAGATAAATCCTTATCCAAACTAACTAAAGGGCACAAAGAGAGTATCCAAATTAACAAAATCAGAAATGAAAAGGGAGACATAACAACAGAAATTGAGGAAATCCAAAAACTCATCAAATCCTACTACATAAGCCTATACTTAACAAAACTGGAAAAATCTAGATGAAATGGATGATTTCCTAGACAGATACCAGGTACCAAAGTTAAATCAGAATGAGATAAACTGTCTAAACAGTTCTATAACCCTTATGAAAATAGAAGAAATCATTAAAAGTCTCCCAACCAAAAAAGCTCAGGGCCAGATGGTTTTAGTGTAGAATTCTATGAGACCTTCAAAGAAGACCTAATACTAATACTTCTCAAACTATTCCACAAAATAGAAACAGAAGGAATGCTACATAGTTCATCCTATGAAGCCACAGTTACATTGATAACTAAACCACACAAAGACCCAACAAAGAAAGAGAACTTCAGTCCAATTTTCCTTATGAATATTGATGCAAAAATACTCAATAAAATTCTCACAAACAAAATCCAAGAACACACCAAAATGATAATTCACCGTGATCGAGTAAGCTTCATCCTAAGGATGCAGGATGGTTCAATATATGGAAATCCATCACTGTAATCCACTATATAAACAAACTCAAAGGAAAATAAACACATGATCATCTCACTAGATGCTGAAAAATCCTTTAACAAAATATAACACCCCTTCATGTTAAAAGTCTTGGAAAGATCAGGAATTCAAGGGACGTACCTAAACATAATAAAAGCAGTATATAGAAAACCAACAGCCAATCTCAAATTAAATAGAGAAACTTGAAGCAATCCTCCTAAAATCAGGGAAAAGCCAAGGCTGATCGCTCTCTCCTTATTTATTCAATATAGTACTAGAAATTCTAGCTAGAGCAATTGGATCACAAAAGAAGGTCACAGGAAGGAGTCAAGGTATCACTATTTGCAGATGGTATGACAGTATACATAAGCAACCCCAAAAATTCTACCAGAGAATTCTACAGCTGATAAACAACTTCAGCAAAGTGGCTGGATAAAAAATTAACTTAAACAAATTAGCAGCCTTTCTCGACTCAAAGGATAAAAGAGCTGAGAAAGAAATTAAGGAAACAATACAATAGTCACAAAAAATAAAATATCTTGGCATAACTCTAACCAAGCAAGTGAAAGATCTGTATAACAAGAACTTCAAGCCCTTGAAAAAAGAAATCAAAGAAGACCTTGGAAGATGGAAAGATCTCCCAGGCTCATGGATCAGTAGGATTAACATAGTAAAAATGGCCATCTTACCAAAAGCAATTTATAGATTCAACTCAATCCCCATCAAAATTCCAACTCAATTCTACACAGAAATAGAGCAATTTTCAAATTCGTCTGGAATAACAACAACAACAACAACAACAACAACAACAACAACAAAACAGTATAGCAAACCAATTCTCAACAATAAAAGAATTTCTGGGAGAATCAACATCCTTGACCTCAAGCTGTACTACAGAGCAATAGTGATAAAAACTGCATGGTGTTGGTACAGAGACAGGCAGGTAGATCAATGGGGCAAAATTGAAGACCCATAAATAAATGTATACACCTATAGTCATGTAATCTTTGAAAAAGAAGCCAAAATCATACAGTGGAAAAAAAGAGCATTTTCAAAAAATGGTGCTGGCTTAAGTGGCAGTCTGCATGTAGAGGAATACAAATTGATTCATTCTTATCTCCTTGTACAAAGCTCAAGTCCAAGTGGATCAAGGACATCCACATAAAACCAGATACACAAAATCTAATAGAAGAGAAAATGGGGAAAAGCCTCGAATACCTAGGCACAGGGGAAACGTTCCTGAACAGAACACCAATGGCTTATGCTCTAAGGTCAAGAATTGACAAATGGGGCCTCATAAAATTGAAAAGTTTCTGTAAGGCAAAGGACACTGTCAATAGGACAAAATGACAACCAAGAGACTGGGAAAAGATCTTTACCAACCCTACATCTGATAGAAGGCTAATATCCCATATATACAAAGAACTCAAAAATTAGACTCCAGACAATCAAATAACCCTATTAAAAATGGGGTACAGAGCTAAACAAAGAATTCTCAACTGAAGAAACTCGAATTATCGAAAAGCACCTAAAGAAATGTTCAACATCCTTAGTCATCAGGGAAATGCAAATCAAAACAACCCTGAGATTCCACCTCACACCAGTCAGAATGGCTAAGGTCAAAAACTCAGGTGATAGAAGATGCTGGCGAGGATGTGGAGAAAGAAGAAAACTACTCCATTGTTGGTGGGATTGCAAGCTGGTACAACCACTCTGGAAATCAGTCTGGTGGTTCCTCAGAAAATTGGACATAGCATTACCTGAGGATCCAGCTATACCACTCCTGGGCATATACCCAGAAGATGCTCCAACATATAACAAGGACACATTTTCCACTATGTTTATAGCAGCCTTATCTATAATAGCCAGATGCTGGAAACCACCCAGATTTCTCTTAATGGAGGAATAGATACAGAAAATGTGGTACATTTACACAATGGAGTACTACTCAGCTATTAAAAACAATGACTTTATGGAATTCTTAGGCAAATGGATGGAAGTAGAAAATATCATTCTGAGTGAGGTAACCCAGACCCAAAAGGACACATATATTATGCACTCACTGATAAATGGATATTAGCCCAAAAGCTCAGAATACCCACAGTACAACTCACAGACCATATGAAGCTTAACCAGAAGGAAGTCCAAAGTGTGGAGGCTTCAAGCCCACTTAGAAGGGGAAAATAATCATGAGAGGCAGGAGGGAGGGACCTGGTTGTGAGAGGGGAGGGGAGGAAAAAAGTGGTGGCAGGACCTGGAATGGGAAGAGACAGGAGAGAAGTCCAGAGGGCCAGGAAAATGAATAGGAATAAGTAGCAGTGGGGGGTGGGGAACTTGGGGGACCACTAGAAAGTCCCAGACACCAGAGATGCGAGAGGCTCCCAGGACCCAATGGGAATGACATCAGCCAAAATACCCACAGCAGGGAGACAGAACCTGAAGAGACTACCTCCAGACATGGCCCAAGTGGAGATATGGGGCCACCCACCCATCTTAAAATTTTTAACCCAAAATTGTCCCTGTCTAAAGGAAATGCAGTGACAAAAATGGAGCAGAGTTTGAAGGAAAGGTCATTCAGTGACTGCCCCAACTTGGGATTCATCCCATCTGTCGACACCAAACCCTGACACTATTGCTCAAGATGTGCTTGCAAACAGAAGCCTGGTATGGCTGTCCTCTGCGAGGCTCTGCCAGCATCTGACTAAGATAGATGCAGATACTCACAACCAACCATCGGACTGAGCCTGGGGACCCCAATGGAAGAGCTAGGGGAAGGACTAAAGGAGCTGAAGGGGATTGCATCTCCATAGGAAGAACAACAATGTCAACTAACCAGACCCCTCAGAGCTCCCAGGGACTAAACCACCAACTAAAGAGTACACATGGAGGGATCCATGGCTCCAGTTGTGTAGGTAGCAAGAGGATTGCCTTATCTGACATCAATGGGAGGGGAGGTGCTTGGTTCTGTGGAGGTTTGTTGCCTGAGCAAAGGGGGATGCTGGGGGGGGGGTGTGTGAAACAGGAGTGGGTAGGGGAGCACCCTCTTAGAGGCAAAGGGGTGGGGGATGGGGTGGGGGGTTCATGGAAGGGAGACTAAGAAGGGGGATAACATTTGATATGTAAACAAATAAAATAGTTATGAAAGAGAGAAAGGAAAGAAGTTAGGAAGGAAGAAAAGGAGGAAGGGAGGGAGGGGAGGGGAGAGAGGGAGGGAGGGAGGGAGGGAGGGGAGGGGAGGGGAGGGAGGGAGGGAAGGAGGGAAGGAGGGAAGGAGGGAGGGAAGGAGGGAGGGAGGGACTGCCAGAGAGATGGCTCAGAGGGTAAAGTTTACCACCAGAGCATGAAGAGTGAAGACCTGAGTTTGTAACCCCAGCAACCAATTGAAAGGCCAGTCAGCTCACAAAGCCAGGTACTGTGTCTTGTGCCTCTCGGTGGTGGAGTCAGGAAGATCCCTGGGGCTTTGCTGGCCAGCCGTTCTTGAGAAATCTGTGAGTTTCAGGCTCTGTAAGAGACACTTGCCTCAAAAAATAAGAGGGGAAGAGTGATTGACGAAGACATCTGACACTGACCTCAGGCCTCACAGACACACACAAACCACACACAGGCATGTAAGTCACACAAACACATGCACATACACACACTCAAGCATGTGTGTGTACAGAGTAAGTTATGCTTAATGTATATTTGTGGTGCCAACTGTTTAGGAGACTGAGGCAGGAGAATCTCTTGAGTTCCATAGTCTGAAAAAAGCTTGGGCAACATAATAAGACCTTATCTCACAATCATCATCATCACCATCATCACTATCATCACCATCCCCATCACCATCCATACTCTGACATGAATGAACCTTGAGGGTCTCTGTGGACTACATAAAATAGATCAGTCACAAAAGGGCCTAATGATATCATGACTTAATTTATATGGAACATCTAAAGTTTTTGCAACCACTGAGGTAGAATAAGGATTGTGAGAGCTGGTGGAGAAGAACAAGTTGTTTGATGGGTACAATATTCCAGTGTGGAAGGTGGAGAATAATGGGATTCATAGTGACATGCATTTGAAGTTGTTAAGATGGTAAATGTTACCAAGGTGATACAATGTGAATTTTACTATATATTCTTCCTTCCTTCCTTCCTTCCTTCCTTCCTTCCTTCCTTCCTTCCTTTTTTCCTTCCATTCTTTTTTCCTTCCTTTCTTTCTTTCTTTCTTTTTTCTTTCATTTTCTTTCTTTCTGTCTTTCTTTCTCTTTCTTAGGGACTAAATGCAGGGCCTTGTGCATATTAAATGCATAGTATAGTACTGTTCTTTTCTCTTTGTCAAATATTGTTTTTTACTTTAAGAGATAAGGGTCTCTGTGTTGCCTAGGATGGTCCTAAACTCCATACTCATGTGACCCTCCCGCCTCAACAAAAACTATAGCCAGCCACCACCACATTTGGCCACCAGAGTGACTTTAAGTTTTTGTGGACATAGCCGCAGATATGTGTAAAGTTCTAGACTGGCTTGGCTTGTTTGGGGCATTTAAAAGTGTAGATTTCCATCTATAAGTAGTATTTCCATCTCATGTTTCCCAATGCCAGCGCCACCCTTGCCTATCTAGGACATGGAAGGAAGAAATCACAGGACAGATACATAGCTTGCAAGCCAGTGCAACTGCAGGCACTGAGGATGACTAGAGCATTCGAGTGTTCTCAGCTCAGCTCAAAACACTCGACAGGAGTCATCTCTCTGGAGTATTACAAAGACAACTGCCAGTGGCCTGGCAGCATCAGACTTGGCTTACTAAGGCTTTTCCAGTCATTTTTCTCAGTCACCCTCAGATTTACCCAGACATAATGTCAAGTACATACAAAAGACCATAGGCAACATTTTCCCAACCATGTCCCTTAGAACAGTAGTCTGGCAGAGTATTATTTAAAACATGTTTTAGTGCCAGAGACTGCTCCCAGTAACAATACCAGTGGCCTTTGGTTCTGAGAGGCACACAGTTCTGGCAGTGCTAAGAAGGCAGCTGGTCTTTATACCTCACAGTTTGGTTCTGGCTAGATCAGGTGTCTTCCTGAGTCAGACTCCATTTTGGTTTCCTTCACACTGGAGTACTCGGCACCCAGTAGGCCTTCAGGACAGAGCAGCTATTGAACTGTGAATCTCCCTGCTAACATTCAGGAAGGTGCTTCCTCATGGGAATGAGCTGACTGGCTTCTGCTAGATGAAAATGGCACGCTTCCGGTCTGGGCCCAGGAACTAAGCAGATCCACGGCAGCTCTGCCCCCAATCACACAGAACCCAGAGGAAGCGGGGGCTCCCAGGAACTCTAACCCAGGCAGTATCTTAGGTAAGCACACAGCAAAGTTCACCCCAAACAGGGAGTAACTGGGACCCACAAGGACCCAAGAAGTTACTCCCGGCCTGGAACACTGGTTCCTTCCGGTCTGGGCCAGAGCACTGAGCAGTTCTTGGGTGGCAGCTCTGCCCCCAATCTCTAAGAACCCAGAGGAAACGGGGCTCCCAGAGCTCTAACCTGGGCAGCATCCTGTCTGCGCTTGAGCACTGAGCAGATTTTGGGCCCCAGCGCTTACCCCAGTAGTTACACTCACCCTGCAAAGTTCTGATACAGCCAAGATAATAGGAAAAGACAGGCTCCAGTAAGAGACAGGGCAGGTAGCACTAAGGAGATACAGATGGCAAAAGGCAAGCACAAGAACATAAGCATCAGTAACCCAGGGTACTTGGCATCATTAGAACCTAGTTCTCCCACATTAGAAAGTCCTGAATTCCCCATATCACCAGGAAAGCAAGAATCAGATTTAAAATCACTTCTAAAGACGATGATAGAGGACTTTAAGAAGAATATAAATAACACTCTCAAAGAATTTGAGGAGGACATAGGGAAACAGATAGAAGCCCTTAAAGAGGAAACACAAAAATTCCTTAAAGAATTACAAGAGAACACAACCAAACAGGTGAAGGAATTGAACAAAACCATCCAGGACATAAAAATGGAAGTAGAGACAATCAAGAAATCACAAAGGGAGACTACGCTGGAGATAGAAAACTTAGGAAAGAAATCAGGAGTCATAGACACAAGCATCACCAACAGAATACAAGACATAGAAGAGAGAATCTCAGGTGCAGAAGATGCCATAGAAAATATCAACACAACTGTCAAAGAAAATGCAAAATTCAAAAAGTTTTTAACACAAAATATCCAGGAAATCCACGACACAATGAGGAGACCAAACCTAAGGATAATAGGTATAGATGAGAGTGAAGATTTCCAACTTTAAGGGCCAATAAATATTTTCAACAAAATTATAGAGAAAAACTTCCCTAATCTAAAGAAAGAGATGCCCATAAACATACAAGAAGCCTATAGAACGCCAAATAGACTAGACCAGAAAAAAAAAAAATACCTCCCATCACATAATAATCAAAACACCAAATGCACAAAACAAAGAAAGACTATTAAAAGCAGTAAGGGAAAAAGGTCAAGTAACATATAAAGGCAGACCTATCAGAATTACACCAGACTTCTCACCAGATACTATAAAAGCCAGAAGAAAATCAAGATATTCCATGACAAAACCAAATTTACACAATATCTTTCCACAAACCCAGCATTACAAAGGATAATAGCAGGAAAGCTCCAATACAAGGAGGGAAATTTTACCCTAGAAAGAGCAAGAAAGTAACACTCTTCCAACAAATACAAAAGAAGATAGCCACACAAAGATAACTTCATGCTGGGCGGTGGTGGCGCACGCCTTTAATCCCAGCACTTGGGAGGCAGAGGCAGGCAGATTTCTGAGTTCGAGGCCAGCCTGGTCTACAGAGTGAGTTCCAGGACAGCCAAGGCTACACAGAGAAACCCTGTCTCGAAAAAAACAAACAAACAAACAAACAAAAAAAAAAAACAAAAAAAAAACCAAAGATAACTTCACCTCTAATAACAAAAATAACAGGAGACAACAATCACTGTTCCTTACTATCTCTTAACATCATTTGACTCAATTCCCCAATTAAAAGACATAGGCTAACAGACTGGATACATAAACAGGACCCAGCATTTTGCTGCGTACAGGAAATCCACCTCTGTGCAAAGACAGACTCTACTTTAGAGTAAAAGGCTGGAAAACAAATTCTCAAGCAAATGGTCCTAAGAAACAAGCTGGAGTAGCCATTCTAAAGTCTCCAGCCCGAGAACACAAAGGTTGGGGGGTGGGGGGGAACTCATGGCTCCACCTGTATAGGTAGTTGAGGGTGGCCTTGCCAGGCATCAGTGGAAGTGGACAGCCTTGGTACCTGAAAGTTTGGATTCCCTAGTGTTGGGGAATTGCAAGAGCAGGGAGGTGGGAATGAGAGGATGGTGAGAGCACACCCTAGTAATTGGAAGGGGGGAATGGGGTAAGGGGTTAGGCATCAGTAGAAGTGGAGGGCCTAGGTGCCCGAAAGTTTGGATTCCCTGATGTTGGGAAATTTGAGAGCAGGAAGGCAAAAATGGGAGGATGGTGGGAGCACTCCTTCATAGAAACTCCCAGAATATATGGATTGGACATGACAGAGGCAGGCCGCCAGAAGACTAAATTCCAGAATTCAAACAATTATCTTGATACTAAAATTTGTTATGAGAATTGTATATTGCAGAGTACACAGCCTTGGTGTATCGACTCATCGGCAAGCTGAGCAGACCTGCTCAAACCTCCAATGTCCTGGAATTCCAGCTGGATGCAGTGAAGACACAGTGTCAGAGGCTTATCAATTTACTCTTCCCCCAACCCCTCTTCTAATATCTCAACACCCATAATCAGCTTGAAGAAGTTACTGAAGAGTCGGCACCCCTATTCCCTGGGCTTGGGGACTGAGGTGGTTAATAATGGTCTGTCTTTCTAGGGAAAAGTAGTGGTTTTGGTGGAACAGGGAGGATTAGCTAGGATTTATTGCATAGCCATAACCTACTGGTAGAAATATGTATAATTGTTATTAAGATGAAGTTATAATTTCTTAAATGGTACAAAATTTACTTTGATTTCAAATTTAAGGTTTTCATTGGTACAAGCTTCTTATTAATATAATAGTGAGATGAATATTGTTACTATCATAGGCATTGCACCTGTATAACACATTTAGGAATACAAAGCTTAGACCCAGTCTTTCTTTAACTTTTTTAACTTATTTGATATGGTTAGCCTGTGAGTTAAGGGCCTATAGCAAATTCATGGCTTTGAGTTTACTGTTGGGGTGTTTTCTATATTTTCTTTAGAAATAGCTGAGAGGAGTTAAGAGACAACAGTCCAGATTGCCTTACATAAATAGTTGGTTTTCAAAACATCAGAAATCCACAGAATTGACATTACAAACATTTCTATATTAATGTTCATTTTGATTAGAGACCTGTCTGCTCCTGACAGCTTCCTGTCTTAAATTCTAAGAAGAAATTGAGCATCTTTGGAGTTATTCCAATTGTGGTGAGTCAGCTACTAGGCAAGAGTTGCCTCTTTCTATCTACAGACAAATCACTGTCCAGAAAAGGACACACTTGCAGAATAGTCGACTGATTACATCTGCCAAGACAGAGTAATCAGCCCTTAATAATCCTGCATCACTAGGTCTGTCAGACGATCCTGGGCCAGAAGGCTGAAGATTGGATGCTCCAACGTTCTGTAGTATAGGGAGTGTCCAGGTGTTCAGTGGTCTCTATAAATTGGCTATGTTTTAGAAGCTATGCTTTGTGCTTCCCATAATTCCAGTTAACTCAGTCATTCTTGATTTCTGATGGGGTTGAAAACTTATAATCTCATAGCCAATCCTTGCTATTTACTTTGAGAGAAAAGATTTGAAGAGGATGGTTTTCAGCTGACATTCATTCTAAAGCCAAGACAAAAAAAAAAAAAAAAAAAAAAAAAAAAAAAAAAAGCCAGGTTCAGAACTAAGTCTTTTATTTAGGAGAGATGACAGAGGTTCTGCTTAGTCAACAAAATGATGGACTGGGTATTAGGTCTATCTTGCACCTTACTGACATAAATTGGTATAGTTATGCTCTAACTGTATTTTGAGAGAAAAGTTTTATTTTAACAGGAAGTGTGATATGTAGGAGGAGCTAAGGTGGGAGGAGTAAGGAGAGGAGGAGGAGAAGGAGAGGAGGAGCTAGGTGATGAGAGAGAAAGAGAGAGGGGGGCCAGACATGAAGGCAGATGTTCACATGTCTCCACCAGTCAAAGATAATTGATATATCTAGGTTGGGTATTAGGTTACACTTCTAATTGATATTGAGCATTACCAAATTTATAAAGCCATTGATTAACATTTAAAAAATTGTATAAAAGCAAAAAGGAGAAGGAGGGCATGAGATGTGGGCTGGCATCCAGAGCTTGTAGGCAGTCTGCAAAGTCCAGTGTGGTGCCTGAACAGTCAAGTGGTAACCTTAGGGCAGGGACTGAGGTTACACATAGTCATAGACTCTCCATTCCAGTCCTGAATTTAATGCTGATAATTCCCAGGAGGAGCCAGGGACACCTTAGGCTCTATTCTCAATAACTCCCATATGCCTGAGCAATGCAGCCCAGGCACAAAAAAGAATATTTCACTCTTGCTGCTTCTATTAACTATCATTGCCTTTGGAAGCCTGTACATTGCTACTGGGAATATGCCAGGGTACAGATGCTATGGAGTCCAGGGTCACTACTGACGTCCCAGGTAATAACAGTCATGGGGTGAAACTTCATGTTTTTTTGGTTTTTATGCTATACTTTTCTCTTGTAAATTTTTAAAATTTATTTATTTATTTTTTTTTTATGGTGCTGGAGATTAAACATACTAAGTTCTACCCCTGAGCTACATACCCAGCCTACCTTGTCAGTTGTATATATGTGAATGCATGCATGCATGTGCTCATGTTTACATGGTAGAGGTGCCTGTTAGTGTGTGCAGGTGCACATATGTAATGTCGGCCCTCAGGATTCTCAGACAGGAATTTGAGCACATAATAAGAACCTATTCCAAAATAAATAAACAAAGCAAAGATAAATAAAATAGGTATTCAAACAAATATATACATGGAATGTTCATAGAAGCCCTGGTCCAGATGTTTAAGAAGTAAAGACAATCCAAGTGGATATCAAAGAGTGAATGGATAAATAAATGTGGTATATCCCATACAATGGAATATTATTTGACCAGTATAAAAGAATGAAGTGTTATACATGATATAACAAGATAAGCTTTGAAAACATTGTGTGAAGTGAAAGAAGCCAGTCATAACATACCAGGTAAATGACTTCACTTTTACGAGATATCTAGAAGAGGCAAATGTATAGGCACGGAGAGATCAGTAGTTGCTTAAGTCTGGGCGCATGAGTACTAGTTAAAGGAGACGGAGTCTGTCTCTGAGGTGGTGAAGGGAACTGAAACTGATCATGATGGGGGTGTATATAACGCCAGATACTGAAAGTTGTTAAACCACTCATTTTAAGATGGTAAATTTTATGATGTGTAAATTATATTCCAGTAGGAGCTCTTTAAAAAAAAATACGTGAAAAAACAAATGAACATGTTTGATGAATTTTTAATAATACACCAAACATTTATTTATTGTGTGTGTTTGTATTTGTGTGTGTGTGTACTTGTGTGTGTTCGTGCATGTGCGTGCCTTCATGCATACATACATACATGCCTCGTGCATGCATACATTCTTGGGTATGGAGGTCTGAAGTTGGTTTTCTCCTTCTATCACATGGCCCTAGAGATGGAATTCAGGTCATCAGTTTTGGTAGCAAGTGCCTCTACCAGCTGAGCCATCTTGCTAGCCTTCAATAAACTTTTAATAGTCAAAGGTTAGCACTAATGGGTGAGAGTGTTCAAACAATACACCAAAGGCTTTGCTATGTCACTATTTAAGGTTTGCTAGCATCTAATTTCAAGTATACAAACTGGGAGGCTGGGTCCAAACCTGGGGATCCTTGAAACAAAACAGAAAGGCTCCCTGCCAAACAACAAAAGAAAGATGACAGGCAACACAAGATGACCGTGCTGGAGAAAGGTGGTCTTGTAGCCACGGGCAACCACAGACTAGTAAGAGAGGCATGGGGGAAGTTGTGGCATGGAGCACTTGTCTAGCGCTGGGTTTGATTCTTGGACCTCAGAATGAAAAAGAAACATTCTTTTTGTAGGGCTGTGGAAGCTACTCACCCCTTTCTTCATTTTAAAATTACCAGACTAGCTCTGCTCACGAGCGCAGGAGATGAAACTGCAGCTTAGAAAACCCTGCAGAGGATGGTCAGTGAGCTTGTCTCACTGTCTCACTCAGCCTGACTGACAATCAGCAATCATAGAGATCACATCTCATCATCTATCCGAGTCTGACACTGTTCTCTGGTGTGTGGAGGGAGAGCACTCCCATTATTACTGGTGGGAGGATCCACCTCCCGCTCTGTAAAGATGCAAACGGAGTGTTATCCAACCAACCACTCCTATAAAAAAAATACATAGAGAAGGGTGCACCTCAGAGGATGTAGCAAGACCGTCTCTCTCTAGTATGCTAGGGTAGATAAAATGCAAGCAACCTGTCCATCATGAGGAGAATGGACCCATTGCGGCATGCTCATTTGAAAAGCTGAGACAGAAGGAATGACCTGTTTGTATATAAACTGACATACTCCCTGATACCAAAGCAAATGGCCAGAGGCTACGCTATATGATGTCATTTATTTATGATTCAGAAGATGTAGAGCTGTTTGTTGACAGTGAGTGCACTTATCAAATAAAAGTATATGAGTGCTAAACACCAGCTCTAAACAGTGTTCAGACTCAGGGAGGGAGAAAGAAGATCCAATGAGGGCCAAGTGCATGAGTTATTTTTTTTTTTTTTTTAATTTTATTATATTTTTGAAGCAGGGTTTCTCTGTGGAGACCTGGCTGTCCTGGAACTTGCTCTGTAGGCCTGGCTGACCTCAAACTCAGAGATCCTCTTAGCCAAATGCTGTGCTTTTAAATATGCAGTAAAGGGCATCGTTGGAAGTACTTTATACTATCTTTTCTTTGCAAGATTGAAATACTGCGTAGTTTTCTAAAAGTAAAAAGGTAAAGAAGAAAAAAATGAAGGAAGGGAGGAAGGGAAGGAAGAAGAGGAAGGGAAGAAGGAAAGAAAGAAGGAGGGAGGGAGGGAGGGAGGGAGGGAGGGAGAAGAGAAGGAGGAGGAGGGAGGGAGAAAAGAGGAGAGGAGGGAAGGAGGAGGAGGGAAGAGAGGGCAGAAAGGGAGAGGGGAGAGAAGAAGGATAGAGCAGTTCAAGCAAGAAGACACATCTATGGAATCTCACCCAGCATAAGCAAGGCCTCCCAGGCTCCATAGCAAGACCTTTTCTCAAAGAAGAAAATAAAATAAACAAAAGTGAGGGAGGAAGAGATGTGGAGATCTCTTGTGCTTTTAAGGGGGAAAAGTTGGGGAAAGGTAAAGTAGAAATAAAGTTCTTGAGTTCAAGAGGTTTGGAGAAACCTTGTGCACACTACCCGCTTGCACAGCAGGGAAATACTTCCAGATTTAGAAAATACACAAAAGAAAGAGGCCCCTGCCCTTGCCCTGCCAAAACGGCTTCTTAGGACTAGAGTGGAGGAAAGACCTGCGCCAGAGGATTAGCTTGTATCTGTGCCCTCAGTGTGGTAGGAAAGCAATCTGTGAGTCCTGGGCTCCAGGTCAACCTCCAGCATGAGTTCTGTGTTCCTTATCTATGTTTAGAGAGACATAGGTTCTACCTGGGCATCACTCGACAGCGAATACCTGTGGTTCCACTAGGAATAATATGTAGGGTGGAATGTGAGAAGTAGATCCTGACCAGAATTAGGCAATCAATAAATACATCAAAACTATCTGAGGGAAGGAGGGAGGGAGGGAGAGAGAGAGAGAGAGAGAGAGAGAGAGAGAGAGAGAGAGAGAGAGAATGAAAGAGAGGGAATGAGAGAGAATAAGAGAGAAAGAGAATGAGAGAGAGAGAAAGAGAGAGAGAGAAAGAGAGAGAGAGAGAGAGAGAGAGAGAGAGAGAGAGAGAGATCAGAACAGCTGGGTCACTTAGGCAGTGGATTCCAGCCCCTCCATGGAGTCTCTGTTGTGATAATTCCTCTTGTCTGTGAATGTCTCAAGATAAATGGAATCTTCCACATCACCTCAATTTCCTGGGTGGAAACTGTACATTGCTGGGGTCGACCAAATTGTTTTCTCTGTGCACAAGCATCTATTGACCTTGGGAAGGGTTCAGACGGAGTGGAGAAATTTTTCTTTGTGGTTTCACAGTAATCTGTGTATATTGGGCATTTTCGGTGTTTGTAATGTCAGTATTTAAGAATTTAATATATGAGCCTCATGATTCTAGTTTAAAATGTGTAATTGAGTAATTGTTTAGATTTGTGATTTTACTAGATTTGTAAACAATATTGGAAGGTTTATGAGTACTTGAGATGTACTGTATTTTAAAGTGTAATTTATTATCCTTATTAAAATTGTTTAAGTGTTTGGGAATGTTCTGATTATTCAGCATTTGAAATCCTTATAAATAAACTCAAATGTACTACATTTATAAACTCACTTAAAAATATATAAGGGGATTTAATTAAGCAAAACATAAAATGCCCCCTCAAAGCAATTGTTAAGATTTAGCTTCAAAGCTTCCAGAACACTGAGCAGATCTTGGGCTTCAGCTCTGCACCCAATCCCACAAAACCCAGAGAACTTGGGGCTCCCAGGAGCTCTAACCCCAGGAACAACACCCACCCCAAACAGTTCTGATACAACCAAGATAATAGGAAAGACAGGCTCCAGTCAGAGACAGGGCAGGTAGCACTAAAAAGATCCAGATGGCGAAAGGCAAGCGCAAGAACATAAGCATCAGCAACCCAGGGTATTTGGCATCATCAGAACCTAGTTCTCCCACAACAGAAAGTCCCGAATACCCCATCACACAAGGAAAGCAAGATTCAGATTTAAAAATCACTTGTAACGATGAGGATAGAAAGACATAAATAACTCCCTTAAAGAAATACAGCAGAACACAAGTAAAGAGGTAGAAGCCCTTAAAGAGGAAGTACAAAAATCCCGTAAAGAATTACAAGAAAACACAACCAAACAGGTGAAGGAATTGAACAAAACCATCCAGGATCTTAAAATGGAAGTAGAAACAATCAAAAAATCACAAAGGGAGACTACCCTGGAGATGGAAAATGTAGGAAAAAGATCAGGAGTCATAGATGCAAACATCACCACTAGATTACAAGAGATAGAAGAGAGAATCTCAGGTGCAGAAGATACTATAGAAAATATTGACACAACTGTCAAAGAAAATGCAAAATGCAAAAAGTTCTTAACACAAAACATCCAGGAAATCCAGTATACAATGAGAAGACCAAACCTAAGGATAATAGGTATAGATGAGAGTGAAGATTTCCAACTTAAAGGGCCAATAAATATCTTCAACAAAATTATAGAAGAAAGCTTCCCTAATCTAAAGAACAAGATGCCCATAAACATACAAGAAGCCCATAGAACGCCAAATAGATTAGACCAGAAAAAAAATACCTCCCATCACATAATAATCAAAACACCAAATGCACAAAACAAAGAAAGACTATTAAAAGCAGTAAGGGAAAAAGGTCAAGTAACATATAAAGGCAGACCTATCAGAATTACACCAGACTTCTCACCAGATACTATAAAAGCCAGAAGATGCTGGACAGATGTCATACAGACCCTAAGAGAACACAAATGCCAGCCCAAGCTACTATACCCAGCAAAACTCTCAATTAACATAAATGGAGAAATCAAGATATTCCATGACAAAACCAAATTTACACAATATCTTTCCATAAACCAAGCATTACAAAGGATAATAGAGGGAAAACTCCAATACAAGGAGGGAAATTATACCCTAGAAAGAGCAAGAAAGTAATAATCTTCTGACAAATCCTAAAGAAGTGAGCCACACAAATATAATTCCACCTGTAATAACAAAAATAACAGGAAGCAACAATCTCCTTTCCTTAATATCTCTTAACATCAACGGACTCAATTCTCCAATAAAAAGACATAGACTAACAGATGAGTAACATAAACAGGACCCAGCATTTTGCTGCATACAGGAAATGCACCTCAGTGACAAAGACAGACACTACCTTAGAATAAAAGGCTGGAAAACAGTTTTTCAAGCAAATGGTCCCAAGAAACAAGCTGGAGTAGCCATTCTAATATCAAATAAAATCGACTTTCAACTTAAAGCTATCAAAAAGGATAAGGAAGGACACTTCATACTCATCGAAGGAAAAGTCAACCAGCATGAACTCTCAGTTCTGAACATCTATGCACCAAATGCAAGAGCACGCACTTTCATAAAAGAAACCTTCCTAAAGCTCAAAGCACACATTGCACCTCACACAATAATAGTGGGAGACTTCACCCCACTCTCAGCAATGGACAGATCATGGAAACAGAAACTAAACAGAGACACAGTGAAACTAACAGAAGTTGTGAACCAAATGGATTTAACAGATATCTATAGAACATTTCATCCTAAAACAAAAGAATATACCTTCTCCTCAGCACCTCATAGTGCCTTCTCCAAAATAGACCATATAATTGGTCACAAAACAGGCCTCAACAGATACAAGAAAAATTGAAATAATCCCATGCATCCTATCAGCCCACCATGGACTAAGGCTGGTCTTCAATAACGACAAAAACAATAGAAAGCCCACATTCACGTGGAAACTGAACAACACTTTACTCAATGATAATGTGGTCAGTGCAGAAATGAAGAAAAAAATTAGACTTTTTAGAATTTAATGAAAATGAAAACACATCATACCAAAACTCATGGGACACAATGAAAGCAGTGCTAAGAGGAAAACTCATAGCTCTAAGTGCCTACAAAAAGAAACTGGAGAGAGCATACACTAGCAGCTTGACAACACACCTGAAAGCTCTAGAACAAAAAGAAGCAAACACACCAAAGAGGAGTAGACAGCAGGAAATAATCAAACTCAGGGCTGAAATCAACCAAGTAGAAACAAAAAGAACTATACAAAGAATCAATAAAACCAAGAGCTGGTTCTTTGAGAAAATCAACAAGATAGATAAATCCTTAGCCAGACTAACCAAAGGGCACAGAGACAGTATTCAAATAAATAATATCAGAACTGAAAAGGGAGACATAGCAACAGAAACTGAGGAAATTAAAAAAAAAAAATCATCAGATCCTACTACAAAAGCCTATACTCAACAAAATTTAAAAATCTGGATAAAAATGGACAATTTTCTAGACAAATACCAGTTACCAAAGTTAAATCAGGCCCAGATAAACCATCTAAACAATCCAATATCCCCTAAAGAAATAGAAACAGTCATTAAAAGTCTCCCCACCAAAAAAGCCGAGGACCACACAGTTTTAGTGCAGAATTCTATCAGACGTTCAAAGAAGACCTGATACCAATTCTCTATAAACTGTTCCACAAAATAGAAACAGAAGGAACACTACCCAATTTCATTCTGTGAAACCACCATTATGCTCATACCTAAACCACACAAAGACCCGACAAAAAAGAGAACTTCAGACCAATCTCCCTTATGAATATCAATGCAAAAATACTCAATAAAATTCTGACAAATCGAATCCAAGAACACATCAAAACAATCATCCATCATGATCAAGGCTTTATCCCAGGAATGCAGGGATGGTTCAATATACAGAAATCCACCAATGTAATCCACTATATAAACAAACTCCAAGAAAAAAAAATACAGGATCATCTCACTAGATGCTGAGAAAGCATTGACAAAATTCAACACCCCTTCATGGTAAAAGTCTTGGAAATATCAGGAATCCAAGGCTCATACCTGAACATAGTAAAAGCAATATACAGCAAGCCACTAGCCAACTAAATGGAGAGAAACTTGAAGTAATCCCACTAAGATCAGGGACTAGACAAGGCTGCCCACTCTCACCCCACCTATTCAATATAATACTGGAAGTCCTAGCCAGAGCAATAAGGCAACAAAAGAAAGTCAAAGGGACACAAATTGGAAAGGAAGAAGTCAAAATTTCACCATTTGCAGATGATAAGATAGTATACTGAAATGACCCTAAAACTTCCACCACCTGATAAACAGCTTTAGCAAAGTGGCTGGATATAAAATTAACTCAAACATATCAGTAGCCTTCCTCTACTCAAAGGATAAACAGGCTGAGAAAGAAATTAGGGAAATGACACCCTTCACAATAGTCACAAATAACATAAAATACCTTGGTGTGAATCTAACCAAGCAAGTGAAAGATCCATATGACAAGAACTTCAAGTCTCTGAAGAAAGAAATTGAAGATCTCAGAAGATGGAAAGATCTCCCATGCTCATGGGTTGGCAGGATTAATATAGTAAAAATGGCCATCTTGCTGAGAGCCATCTACAGATTAATGCAATCCTCATCAAAATTCCCACTCAATTCTTCACAGAGATAGAAAGAGCAATTCTCAAATTCATTTGGAATAACAAAAAACCCAGGATAGCAAAAACTATTCTCAACAATAAAAGAACTTCTGGGGGAATCACCATCCCTGACCTCAAACTGTACTACAGAGCAATAGTGATAAAACAAAACAAAACAAAACAAAACAAAACAAAACAAAACAAAACTGCATGGTATTGGTACAGAGACAGGCAGGAAGATCAATGGAATAGAATTGATGACCTAGAAATGAACTCACACACCTATGGTCACTTGATCTTTGGCAAATGAGCTAAAACCATCCAGTGGAAAAAAGACATCATTTTCAACAAATGGTGTTGATTCAACTGGAGGTTGGCATCTAGAAGAATGCAAATTGATCCATACTCATCTCTTTGTACAAAGATCAAGTCCAAGTATATCAAGGTCCTCCACATAAAACCAGATAAACTGAAACTAATAAAAGAGACACTGGGGAAAAATCCTCGAACACATGGGCATAGTGGGAAAAATTCCTGAACAGAACACTAATGGCTTATGCCCTAAGATCAAGAATTGACAAATGGAACCTCATAAAACTGCAAAGCTTGTATAAAGCAAAGGACACTTTCAATAGGACAAAGCAGCAACCAACAGATTGGGAAAAGTTCATTACCGATCCTACATCTGATAGAGGGCTAATATCCAAGTTATACAATGGACTGAAGAAATTAAACTCTAGATAATCAAATAACCTGATTAAAAAAATGGGGTACAGAGCTAAACAAAAAAGTCTCAACTGAGGAAACTTGAATGGCCGAGAAGCACCTAAACATAAGTACTCAACATCCTTAGTCATCAGGGAAATGCAAATCAAAACAAACCTGAGATTCCACCTCATACCAGTCAGAATGGCTAAAATCACAAACTCAGGTGATAGCAGATGCTGGCAAGGATGTGGAGAAAGAGGAACACTCCTCCATTGTTGGTGGGATTGCAAGCTGGTACAATCACTATGGAAAGCAGTCTGGCAGTTCCTCTGAAAATTGGACATAGTATTACCTGAGGACCCAGCTATACCACTTCTGGGCATATACCTAAAAGATGCTCCAACATACAACAGGGACACATGCTCCACTATGTTCATAGCAGCCTTATTTATAATGACCAGAAGCTGGAAAGAACCCAGATGTCCTTCAACAGAGGAATGGATACAGAAAATGTGGTACATTTACACAATGGAGTACTACTCAGCTATTAAAAACAATGAATTCATGAAATTCTTAGGCAAATTGATGGAACTAGAAAATATCATCCTGAGTGAGGAAACCCAATCACAAAAGAACACACATGGTTTGTACTCACTGATAAGTGGATATTAGCCCAAAAGCTGGCAATACCCAAGATACAACTCACAGACCACATGAATCTCATAAAGAAGGAAGATCAAAGAAAGTGTGGGTGCTTTGGTCCTTCTTAGAAGGAGTGAAAAAATACTCAACCAGAGCTCCCAGGGTCTAAATCTCCATCCTGGAAGCACAAAGGGAGGGACTCATGGCTCCACCTGTATAGGTAGTTGAGGATGGCCTTGTCAGGCATCATTGGAAGAGGAGAGCCTTTGTCCCTGAAAGTCTGGACACCCTAGTGTTGGGGAATTCAAGAGCAGGGAATTGGAAATGGGTGGATGGTGGGGGCACACCCTCATAGAAGTAGGAGGATGGGGGATGGGATAAGGTGTTGGGGGAGGGAATGGGAGAGCTGATAACATTTGAAAGGTAATAAAAAACAGATAATGGATCTGGCAATTGTAGTTGGGCAGTTGAGACTTTTTATCAACAATTTATTACAGCAATTCCTTATAATCCTTAAGGACAAGGTATTGTGGAAGGGGCTCATGGAACTTTAAAACAATATCTAAATAAAATAAAATAAAATAAAACGGGGGAGGTATATACCCAAACACCACAAATTTATTTAAATCATACTCTTTTTATTTTAGATTTAAAAAAATCTGGATGCCAAGGAACTTTCTGCTGAGTGTCTATGGCACCCTTCAACTAGGCATACTTATGCCTAAGTGAAAAGGAAGGTCCCACTTACAGGCATATGGCATGATCCCAACCAGGTATCTAATATGGGGAAGAAGGGCATGTTTGTGGTTTTTCTGCAGGATGTTATAGGAACATGGTGGCTGCCAGAATGATTGGTGAGACATGCTGATGCTGAGACAAAGAATGATGTTGATCTGTGAGCTGGCTGAGTACCCTGACAAGGGTGATTGGGAAGCTGTATTGGACATATGTTCCTGACCCACTTTTGCATGCCTATATCCCAGATGGAACATGCTGCCTTGCCTCAAGTCTTTAGACCTTGTGGAACAGAGAATCAAAGTAGAAGTTATTATGACTCTTGTATTTTTCTTAAAGATGACCAGCTATTGGGACTCAATCATGTACTGGTCTAGAAATCAATCCAATATTGGAAATAACAGTCTTCTAAATTGAAAGGCTGGATCTGGACATTTTCAGAGACATATTTGGAAGTTAGCTGCAGTTCTCTACGATGTTATGATAGCAAGAGATAAAGCTGGGACAGGGGATCTGGATTTCAAACAAGGGTTAGTGCATGTTTTAAGTCTCTTAATTGTCAAGCTAAAATTGGTTTTGTCTCTCTTACAGTATTTATTGTAAGGTGCATTGACTGTATACTTTCTAATTGTGTAAGTGTGTTGAAACCTGGCATGTCTGTTACGGGGGGTCTATCAACCAGCTTTGTCTTACTGCCCTGAGTATTAGAAAATGTTGATTCTCTGAAAAAAGCTTGAAAGTGCTGGAAGAAGTGGGTTAGGCTTTAAGCAAAAGCAAGAGGGTAGCAGGCTTGACTATTGCTGGTATAACAGCTTTAATTTCATCAATTACTAGCGCCACTGCTTCTGAAATAGCATTGACACAAGGAGTCAAGACAGCTATTTTTGTTAACCATTTATCAAAAAAAGTTATTAATGTATTGATGTATTGAGTATACAAAAGGATTTATATAGGTATCTGGAACAATGGATGATGCTCTATATCCTATTCAAATTATCTGAAGGAGATTCAGCATTCAAGAGTTAGGAGCCATCTCAAGTGTCAGGGCAAATATCATTGGAGTAGTGTTACTTCTAAAATCTACAATGATTGTCATTATAATTAGAAAAAATTTAAAGACACTTGTAGGGTTTTTGGCATAATCCTAACACCTCTCTGGGTGTTTTAACTTTGCATAGCAAGATTATGAATTTAAAGACTGCTCCTCTGTTGACCTTTGATGATGCAGATAATGCCGATAAAATTATCCATGGCCTGAGGTCAGTATTTCCTTTCTGGTCAAACCTCAGGAATGGCATATATAACTTGATCATGCTAGCCCTTCTTGTCCTGGGAATACTTTTATTCCTGCCCATCGTGTTAAAGCTTGTCTCTAACTACATCAACAGTTGGCAGCCAACGTACATGTCTTGAAACTGAAAATGGACATCCAGACAGAGTTATTAATTTAACAGGCTAGCAAGCCAAGGATGGGAAAGATTCTGCACAGAGCCTTACCAACCCTAGACAGAAGTACATTACTTTTGATAATGCATATTCCACGACAGGTAAGGAAGGCTTTCTTGTCAGAACAACCTAAGACAGGCTCAGTCTGGTTTATGCAATAAAAAGGGGGAGTTGTCGAGAGCTTTTGGGGCTGCCTCACTGGAATCTGACATTGGCTGAGGGCAAGGAAATGGGCTGCTTGGAAGAACTCTGATATAGCCCAAGGACAAGGAAATGGACTGCAGGCAGGAATCTGACATTAGGCTAGAACAAAGAAGTAATTTCAGGCAGAAATCTAAATCCTAGGCTAGAACAAAGAAGTAGTTATAGGCAGAAATCTAAATCTTAAGCTAGAACAAAGAAGTAGGTTTCAGGCAGGGAAGTAGGCTCAGATATTTTGGTCATCCTGATAAGCCCTTAGAAACAGTGATCACAGGAATGATCATGGAACTCTGTTTATTGTCGTGAGTGTTCTTTGACTGTCTGTGTTTATTGTCTTGCTTGTTCCTTGACTATTTGCATCTATTGTATTGCTAGTTCCTCAACCTAGAACTGACCTTAATACTTGCATGCAATTTAAACAGTATAAAGGCAAAAAAGGAGGAGGAGGAATGGGATAGGGATTAATGGGGGGATGGGGAAAGGGGATAACATCTGAAATGTAACTAAATAAAACATTGAATAAAAAAATTTAGGTTCATAAAGAAAATGAAAGTTGTTAACTGAAGTTAAAAGTTTAAAGAGAATGAACAACTATTTTCCTCGATGTATTGTTTAAGTAAATTGAATATAAGTTTTGTGTATGCAAATGTGTACATTTATGTAAGGCTGTATGTGCTCACCTGTGGACATACAAGATGACTGATCTGAGGCTTACCAATGTTGCCTAGATTGACTAGCCTCAGGGTTCCCCTTGTATCTGCCTCTGCAGCATGGGAGGGGTTTCAAGCCGACATGCCTGATGATTAAACTCAAACCCTCAGCCTCTCATGAAAAGCAATTTGTCTACTGAGCCACCTTCTTAGTCCTAAACTTAATGTCTAAAATCTATCCTCAAATATTATTTCTTCTTTTTCCCACAAAGCTCCTTTCAGGGAACATTTAAAAACAAAACAAACAACAAAATCAAGTCACACCAGCATAGCACCCTCTAGGTGTAGTAGAGGGGTCTTCCAGGGACCCATGAGTGAGAAGCAAGAGGAACCCAAATGGCTCACACCCATCAAGGCACAAGCATAGGAAAGAGCTCCATGGAATTTCCCTTCTGTCCTCCTGCCTGCCTTCCCTGTCTCCCTCTATTTCTCTTTCCTTTTTAAAGTTGGCTCTCACTATGTCACTCAGGCTAGTCTCCAATTCCTGAGTACATGCAACCCTCCCACCTCAGCTTCCTAAGTAGCTAGGATTAGAAGCACACACTAAGATAAGGTATCTTAGTCTATAGAAATGCTTCATTTCACATCTTTTAATTATAATATGCAAAACAGTAAAAAAAAAAAATTGGTTCCTAGCCGACAAGATGGGGGTATTGTACCGACTCCCTCTTCTGATTTCTGAGGGTTCTGCACTCACATTCACATACACACACTGGTGGGGGTCCAATTGCCTCACAACTACACAAACACCAATTTTATTCAGACAGGGATGTTTACTGAGCATAGGCTCCAGGACTAGTCAACCAGGGCCATGGTCCAGATTTGGGAACTGAACCATGACACTGAGTTAAGATCTGTGCCAAGTTATTGTACCAGTCAGGATTTAGGGATGGGGGATTTCCTTAGGAACATGTCCTTGTTGTACACTTACCCTGTTTCCATTGGTTGGGTTATCCAAATGTGGCAGGGAATTTACCTTGTCTAACATTCTTGTCTTAACTTGCCAGCCAGGATGTCAGTTACCTGTGTACATGTCTGTTTCTGCCAAATAGGATGTCAGTTCCCAGGGAGGTCTTGGGAACTTAAACTTTACTGGACCACTATTCAAAATGGAAGTCTTATTTCAAATAGTTTCTTATATTGGTACAGGTGTCTCTCTTAAGTTGAGGTCCATCCCAAAGGCAGCTTATAAAGGCAAATAACCAGAAAAGCTTATACATAGGTGAAGGAAGTGCTGTTGGGTGGTTGGTTTGGATCCAAGCTTATTGTGGCCAATTCTACAAAAACAGTTCTACTGACTTCCATTGTGACCGGTTTTCAAGGGCACAGAACATAACAGGATATGTAGTCAACTTAAGCATGAAAAAGTTTCCTAGC
Organism: Arvicanthis niloticus; assembly: GCF_011762505.2. Classification (NCBI taxonomy): domain Eukaryota; kingdom Metazoa; phylum Chordata; class Mammalia; order Rodentia; family Muridae; genus Arvicanthis; species Arvicanthis niloticus. The sequence goes on along the minus strand of NC_133433.1, from coordinate 30,260,946 downwards.
AACAGCAGAAGTGGCCTAGTGACAGAATAAAATGGAAGGCCTAGACTGGTAACAGTTACCTAGGCCCTAAACACACACCCTAAAAACCCCTGCAATTTTGTTTTTAAAGACAAAAGCATACAATACAATGAATACTACCTAGTATCTTATAGCTGTCAACTGATCATTGTTATCTGTCTGTCTGTCTCTCTCTCTTTCTCTCTCTCTTCTCAAAGATTCAGAAGAGGACATTGGATCCCATTACAGATGGTTGTGAGCCACCATGTGGTTGCTAGGAATTGAACTCAGGACATTTGGAAGAGTAGTCAGTGCTCTTAATCACTGAGCCATCTCTGCAGCCCAACTCTCTGGGTTTTTCAAGATAAGGTTTTCTCCTTGTAACAACCCTGGCTGTCCTGAAACTTTCTCTGTAGACCAGGTTGGCCTTGAACTCACAAAAATCCATCTACCTCTGCCTCCTGAGTGCTGGGATTAAAGGTGTGTGCCATCATGACCAGCTTCCCTTTATTTCTCTTTAACACTATCTCCCTCCCTCCTTTTCTCATATTTCTCCTTTCTTAGTACTTTAGAGTAATGTATATATGTTTCCAAATGCTTCCACATGTAAATCTCCTGAAACACATAGCCAAAACAGTATATTACGACATTAGCAATTTCTTGACATTATTTATGTCAGAATCCACACTCTAGTGCATCCAGATGATAGGCTTTTGTCCTTCTGAGCTTAGTTTATTTAATTCGCATTGTGTTTTTAGATATAAGGGCCACCTTTCCTGGCAGGCTGGTATTATAGCAATCACAATGCAGAGACTTATAACCCATCAAAATGCTGAAAATCTGTAAGCGGTGAGTGCTTAGCTCCAAACAGAGCATCTGCATTTTTCCCTTATCCGAGACCCAGGAATCGTCATGTAAAGGGGGTGGAGGGACTTTAAGAATGGAAAGGCACACTGAAAGATGCTGTTCGGGCCCAGCAGGTATGGTTACCTGTACTGGATCAAGCCAACAAAATCAGCTAACATTCCAGCAGGCAGCTAAATGAACCCTGTGAACTGTATTAACAAGAAACGGTGGGCAACAAGGTAGGAGGGTTATGGGGGCAGGGGGTAGTTGGAGGTGGAACGACCAAGATACATTGATACACGCATGAAATTGACAAAGAATTAATAAAATAAAAATTATTCTTCTAAAGGGGAGGAGCTGGAGAGATGATTCAGCAGTTAAGAGTAATTACTGCTCTTTCTGGGGGACTTGAAGTTGAATCCCAGCACCCATACTGGTGGCTCACAACTGTCTGAAACTCCAGCTCCAGGGTATTCAATATCTCTGGCCCTTCAGGCACCTGCATTTTATGTGTACATATCCACACACAAACATAATACACATGGTTTAAAAGAAAAAAAATGAAGAAATAAAGTTTTTCTAAGAAGAAATAGGTAACCCTAGTGGGCTTGGTAGGATAGCTGTATCCAAGACTGTCCTGTACAGGGACGCATCTTTGGAGAATGCTAGCTTCCACTTCTCTCTCTCTCTTCATAGCCAGGGTGTGGGATTGCTGGCCTGGGTCATTTATCTCCAGGCATGGCACAAGTATTGGAGGCCACCCTCTTGTATTGGAGGAGGGAGGATCACATGGCCAAAGCCATCTAGAAGCAGGGAGCAGGTGGTGGGGGTGGGGAATGGGGGATGGAGGGGGGCACACAGTGCTGGTTTGCCTTCTGATAGTGTTCTATATTTTACCCAATGCTTAGGAGTTTGTTAAGCACTTTATGCATTGCTATTTTCTCTAGGCATTGCCTATATAGATATAATTCTTTTCCTTGGCTTTTTTGTTTGGAGAAATGATGTCACTGTGTAGACCTTTAACTCATAGCAATCCCCTGGCCTCAGCCTCCTGAATACTGGGTCATTATGTCATAACTGGCCAAATGGTGTTTTTAAAAACTGCATTCCAAGCCAGAATCATGCACTTCGTGCCTTTTTAATTCATGCCTTGTCCTGCTGCTGTGACAAAATACCTGGACAAAAGCACTTAATGGGAGAAATGGTTTGTTTACATTCATGATTCAAGGTACCTCCATCACTGCAAGGGATGAAGCAGGAGTGTGGAGCCGCTGGTTACATGGTAGCCACAGGCAGGAAGCAGAGAGTAATGAACGCTGATGCTTGGCTAGCTTAATTCTTTTTTTATTTATTACGTTTTAATTTTATATGTATGGGTGTTTTGCCTGCATGTGTGTCTGTGCACCACATGCATGCAGTACCTGAGGAGGCCAGAAGAGGGTGGTGAATCCTCCAAAAACTAGAGCTACAGATGGTTGTGAGCCCCTAGCTGTGGACACTGTGAACCGAAGCCAGGTTCCCTACAAGAGCAGCAAGTGCTCCCAAACACGGTCTTTTTGCTCTCAGAATTCTCATTTTTAATTCAGGACCCAGGCTGAGGCACTGTTACTGCCCACAATTGGAAGTTTGTCTTCTTACCTCAGTTAACCTGATCTAGGTAGTCCCAGGGACAATATACTCAGAGGGGATTCTCGATCCTGCCAAACCGACCATCAGCATTAACTGTCGCACTTCCTAAGGTTTTATTCAAGGACAGCTCTTTACCTTTCTAATTCTTTTCATAAAGTCCATGCTTCGAGGGCCGGACTGGCTGTCTTGAGGAAGAATTCAAACTCTAAATTTGCTTGTTTTCCTTCAAGATATCATTTTAACCAGTTTTCTTGTTAACTAGGCGTTGAGCACAGTAGGTTATTTATGTTAAGGGTAAATATGTTTAGTAAAACAAAACCAAACAAACAAAACTCACTTCCTATGTGGACTGAATACTGCATTGCCTCACGAGACACAAATCGCCCTGTTCCAAAGGTGAGACACTTGGTACGTGTCCAGAGCACAGCAGATGAGAATAATAAGTCCCATTTCATTGACGAAGGAGTGGAGAAACCCACATTTTCAGATGACTTCTTCAGCTGACCTGGTCTGTGAGGCACAGAAGAGGCACCGAACCCAGGCCCTTTGGCTGAGTGCCCAGTCTCCTGTCTCTTTACTATCCGAAACTGTCCCTGCGTAAACCATTTAATCACGTGTGAGTTCAGTCAGCAAACCTTCAAGGAAAGGTCCCTGCAGGAGGCAAGAAGGAAGGCAAGCCATGGAGAACTCTGACAGGAAAAGGTGCTAAGCAAAGGAAACATCCAGCCCCACGGTTCTGAGGCAGGAGCATGCCAGCATATCGGAGACACTTTGAGGGGCAGTCCCTACAGAACCCAGTTGTAAGCCTAACAGAGACAGATACGCAGCACAGTGAATCCACAAGCAGATATGTGCATATGTGAACACACTCCTTTGCTTCATTGAGAGTTCATGTGTAGGTCTCCACTTTCATGGCCAGAGGCACATGCAGGAGCTAACCTGTCCAAAAGGACTGCTCAAGGCCAGATTACAGAATATGGGCAGAGAAAACAAAACAAAAAACAAAAACCTCCTAGAGCTAGATTTTTACTCAAAGAATAAATGAAGGAAATTGAGGTGGTTGAGCCAAGAAAATGCATACGGATGTGTAGCTGGGGCAACTGTACACACAGGATCTGGGCCATCCCTGTGAAGTGCCTGCCCTGGGCAACACTGTCATGTGCTCTGATTTAGTCTGCAGCTTCTTGTCATCAGAAGTTCTTAGTACATGGCCTGAGGTAGTGGGAGAAAGAAGAGGAGGAGAAAGGAGGTGGGAAGGAAGGGAGAATAAGGGAGGGAGAGAGAGGTGGAGAAGAAAAGCAAGTAGAGAAAAGATGCCCACCGGGAGCAGAAATATAAGCCTCCTGGGATGTTACCTGTGAGTGGGCCCTTGCTGAGGGCGGAGTAATGCGTGCAGCAACAAGGTCTGGTGTTCCAAAGCTGAGGAAATCTGGGCTTTCCTGCCTGGCAGACTCACAACGCACAGGAGACTGACAGGTAGGATGGGCATGTTGAAACCGTTCTGCAATACCTTCCAGTAGAGCAGGGAGCTTGCAGGGCACACCCAGGAATCCTCCTGTCATGGTTGTGGGCACCACAGTCTTGATTTCCACCTAAATCAAATGAATGAAGATCATGGGAACACCCCCTTAGAGTCCCACGAATCAATCTGAGCTGCCCTGACATCATGCCGACTACAGACAGACAACCATCAAATGCAGATGAGAATCAGCAACAAAGATGTCTCTGGTTTGAACCTAGTGCTTCACAGCAGTTGGCTAAAAAGGGTCTCATGCCCCATTATGAGCAGGAAGAGCTTTCACAGCCAGGGCACTACCCTACCATGCTCCCCACCCTGACAGTCCATTTCATACCTGACTCTTTTGCTACAAGAACTATTTCCATCTTAGACCTATACATCTCACCGTGCCCATCTCTCTGATGTATACATGGACATATTTTAAACTTATCTTGATTTGTGGCTTTCTTTCTTCTGTAAAACTATAAAAACTTTATGAAACTGCTTCCACATTGGAACAGGAAGTTTGGAGTAGCCGAAATCCCGTGTTCCCAGACCATGGTTACTCAATGGCTCCAGAATAAAGTACCTCTTACACCTCCACAAAGAAAAGCATGCTTTTTAGCGGGCTGTGCCTCAGCGCTGTGGTAGAAGCTTCCACAGGACTAGGGAATTCAGCCTCCTACACTGCAAAGCAAAAAAGAACGAAGTATTTCCCATGATCTAAAATGGGTTTTGCTCATTGTAGCTAGTAGGGAAGGGGGGGGGCTATAAAGGGTAGTTCAAGTTAAATACCAAAGGAATGTTCTTCCCCCAATTAAGAGCTTTTCTGTCTGAGATATTTCAGACCAAGAGGGAAAGCATGACAGAACCCCAGATTGCATAGAAGAAGCCATGGTTAGAAATGGGTGAGGTCAAAGTGGTTTCTGGAATGTTCAGTTAGGCTAGCCCAGCTGCATACCTCAGGGTCTCCGTGTGTTCGGAGATGGAGTGTCAGCTGGGAAGGGGAGAGCTATCACCTTGGTGTACCCTGACAGCTTGGTGTGGTGAAAGAGGCTGGCCTTGCTAATTCCATGTCTCTCACTCTGTGTCCCTGACTCTTTAACAGCTCTCGTCAAAGTCTTGCCTGGACACAAATGCACCATTACACAAAGACTCACTCTTTTGATTTGAAGACTGGCTCAGGCAAACAACAGAGATGAGAGTCCTTATGGAGTTCAAATGGAGATGCTTCATAGAGACCTCCAAGGGGCTTGAGAACAGAAGAACACACGAGGCTTAATGCCATGTCCACCAGGAGCTGAAATACAGCAGGCCCAAGATGGTACCAGCCAGCTGTGCTGGGTGAGTGCTGGCTTCAGATATTCACAATCATTTCTTACAATGAGTCTGTGGAGCAGTCATCATTATTATAAGCCAGCTACACACGAGAAACCAAGCCAGTGACCTTGCAACCCAAGGTCCAGCAGCTCAATGGTTTCAAAGTTCTCACTCTCAGCTACTCCACTGTATAATGCACCTTCAGTCTGAGCAAGGTACCACTGACTTGGACACAGGATGGTGGCCACATCTGGAGGGAGAGCAGGACCGTGGCAAGCAACCCCACATCCCGGGTAGGAAGGGCAAGGCAAAGAGAAGCTTGGATTCTCTAAAGACATTTCTCTGTATAGTATATACAAGGCCATCAACCCAAAATCTGCCTGGGACTCAACTCAGTGTCTAAGAAGAAGCTAAGTCATCAGGGAAATGCAAATCAAAACCAGAATGAGACACTGGGTGGGCCATAGGGGTTTAGCTCAGTGCCAGGAGTGCTAGAGGTCTCCAGAGGGCTGGGACCCATAGGAACGCAAATGTAGAGAGCCTTGTAGCTGTTCCGCCCAGCAAGCTGCAGCTTCAGAATAAAGGCAACAATGATGCAATCAGTAGGAGGCTGAAGGCCCTTGGGGGCTCCCCCAAGTCCTGCTGGTGCTGGTGTGCTGGGAAAGGCTGGGGGAGCTGTAGTACAGGAGGCAGCTTCAGCTTCCGGTTCTCCCACGTGGAAAGAACAGAGTTTCACACTCTGGCTGCTCCTCTCTTCTATTCTGCCTGGGACCCCAGCCTATTGGATGTTGCTGCCCACATTCAAGGAGAGTCTCTCATCCTCTGGTACTGTCCTACCTGTCTGGCATCTCTGGAAACTCCCCCACAGATACACCCAGAGATAGGCTTTACTTCGGACACCTCTCAATCCAGTCAGTTTGACTGTCACAGCTGTAGTAAAATCCAAACCCATAGAAACCCTAGAAACAAATATCATCAGAGTGTGGAGAGACAGGAAACTCTCCGTATTGTTGGTAGGAATGCAAAAAGTTGCAGCTTCCTTTGAGAGTAGGCTGTCAAGTTATCACAGAACCCAGAAATTCCTCCACATACCCCAGAGAATCTGAGGAGCGAAACTATTCAGAGTAGCCTTTCTTTGTCTGAATTGTTCTCAGTGGTTTCAGGTACCCTCTGTCAATCTCAATGGGAAACATTGAAAGAAAACATCCAGAAGCAAACAATTGAGAAGTTTTGCACCTTTATCCTCTGTCTGGCCAGGAACGTGAATCTTCCCTTGACCCAGCACACACAAACCGAATGTACTCCCCTCCCATCAGATCAGCTCTCAAGGCACAGGGTGCCCGTGATCAATAACCTTATGTAGCAGCCTCATACTCAGGAGGGATACTGAAGTCATTCGCCCCATCTCACCCCAAGCATGTGTTTTACCTCTCCTCTGCTTTGGGAGAGGAGTGGGTAAGCCCGAGCAAAAAGTTATTTCAAGGAACAAAGAAAGAAGACACTTGTGTAGCTTTTCTTACTATTTTTCCTAATTTACTTCTCTGATACTATGACTGATCTCAAAGCAGTTTGGGGGAGGGGAGGATTTATTTTGTTTATGTCATCAAGAGGAACCAAGATAGAATCTCAAAGCAGGAATATAGAGGAAGGAACTGAAGCAGAGCCATGGAGGAGTGCTGCTCACTGGCTTTGTCTCAGGCTCATGTGCAGTTACATTTTCTATGCAGCCCAGGCCTACTAGGGAATGGTATCGCCCACAGTGGACTGAATCCTCCTACTTCAATTAGCAATTAAGACAATGGCCCACAGACAAACCCATAGGCAAATCTGAAGAGGCAAACCCTCGATGTTAAGATTCCCTCTTCCTAAATGTGTCAAGCTGACAACTAAACTGCTCTATTTTATCATTAATTATTATTGTTAATCTCATGGTACCTAACTTACTAATTGAACTTTAGCATAGATGTGCATGTAGGAGAAAAAGCAAAACAATGCAAACAGAGTTCATGGAGTGTCTCCTCTGCAGCTAAGGGGGAAGACACAATTAATCTTTGTAGCAGTACTACTGATGAGCATCAAAAGTGGCAACAACCCAAATGCCTAACCAATGAATGAATAAATGGATTATCTATAGAAGGTATGAAATAATTGGAATACTATGTAGCCAGAAAAAAATGAAGTACCTCCAATTGGTACAGTGGACTGCAAAATATGCCAAGTGAGTCAGGCGTGATGCACATACCTATAATCCCAGCAACGGAGAGGTGGAGGCAAAGGGATCAGCCTCAATCTCAAGCTACACAGGATACCTGAGGCCAGCCTGGGTAGCATGAGACCTCGCCTCCAAAAGTAAAACAAATGAAAGCATGAGAGAGCCAGTCACAGACTGTCACACTCCATACAAGTCCATTGTGTGAAACATCAGAGCAGGTCAGTTCACAGAGAGAGAAAACGGAGGAGTGTTTTCCAGGGAGTGGTGGGAAAGGAACATGCATAGTATCCCCTTCCCCTGAGGCCCACCTGTGGTGCGTGCACTCAGCATTTCCAGTAGAGTATCAAGAAAACAGGAGATGCCCAGAGGATACAGGGACTGGGGGATGTTAGGATGCTAGTTTGCTGCCTGGCTCCGCCTGGTGCTGTCGTGATTGACAGACCTTCCTACTAATGACGAAAATGGAGGCACAGACAGCTTTCTGAGTATCTTAAGGAATCCGGAAAGAGAGCTGAAATTGGGTCTCAGTTCCGGGCTGGAGCTGAGGTTTCTCTCCCCAGGACACTGCCTACATCTGGCTGTCTAGTCATCCTTCTTATCTTCCTCCTTTGCCACACCAAATCTTCAAAGGTTTATTTTTGTTTGCCTAAGCCCATCGCCTGTGGCCTGTCCTGGGGCTCCCTGGTATCCATTGCTTCCTTCTTCACACCCAGTGCCTCTGACGTTTATATTCTCTTACTCACTAACTGAGAATGCAAGTGTGACCTAATGGACCCCACCCTCGGGGAGCAGACAGATGAGTAGCAGGTGCAATGCAATGAGTAAGTCCCTGGGAAAGGATTATTCCAAGAAGTGATAGACTTCTGGATAACTTCAGGAAGTCAGGAAAGGAAGGCTTCCTGGAGGAGGTGAGGCCTGGACCAAGACCCAATAGACAGAAGAGATATTGGGTCTTAGCTGTCCACATAATTACCTTATGGAGGGGAGAGGACCATTTAGTCTCAGACTTGAAAGTTCCAGTGTGGTGGCGTGCACATTTAATGCCAGTGTTTAGGAGGCAGAACCAGGGAGAACTCTGTGAGTTTGAGGCCAATGGGATAGACATTGCATTTCCCAGGCAAACCAGGGTTCTACAGTGTAAGACCTTGTCTCAGATATATGTATATTGATATAAAAATGAAAAACTCCCACAAATAAGCTACCTTCATTATAATTTAAAGTAACGTTATATATGTAGACGGAGAAACCCAAACTCTGTAGCAGTCAAAAGTGAAGAGGTGATGGAGCTGGAGACGTGGCTCAGGTTAGAGCACTTGCTGCTCTTGCAGAGGTCCTGGTTTCAATTCCCAGCAACTCCTCTGGCCACTCCCGGCTGCCTGTAACTCCAGGTCCAGGGGGAAATCAGAGGCCCTCTTCTGCTCTGTTGGTACTGCACCCACGTGTATCAACCCACACATAGACACAGCATGTAAACACAAATGCCTAACTTTTAAAAGTAAATAAATAAAAAGAAAAACACAAAAGCTGGAACAAAATAAATACCTCAAAAGCGGTAAAGACAAGAAACAATATATGTGGGGTAGAGAGATTGCGCCACCATCAAGATCGCTGGCTGTTCTTCCAGAGGACCAGGGTTCAATTCTCAGCCCCACATGGCAGCTCACAAACATTGTCACTCCAGTTCCAAAGGAATTCAATATCTTTTTCTGGAATCCTTGAGCATAAGGCATGCGCATGGCGCACAGACATACATGCAGACAAAACATAAAGTAAAAATTACATAAAGTAAACGTAAAGTAAAAACATAAAAAGTAAAAATTAAAACTTAATCTGTATATCCACTGACACTTTTTTATTCCTTGGTTTTAAAGACAGGACTTCTCCATGTAACCCTGGCTGTCCTGGAACTTCACCTTGTAGACCAAGCTGGCCTCGAACCGAGGGATTCACCAGTCTCATAAATGCTGGGATTAAAGTTGTACGCCACCACAGTGGGGCTTCATTGAGACTTTCTGTCTGTTGCCTGGAGGATGTAACCCAATATGATAGGATTCACAGCCTTCAGCTCTATGCCTTTACCTCAAGGAAAATCTTTTTAGGGACAATCAAACACATGCGATCACACACAAAAGCTTCCGTTACAGTATTGCCTGTAATAACTGCAGATGATAGCCAGCAACTCAGTGTGCCCAATAGGATGCTACTGAAGAAATGATGGCAAATCCATACACCAGAATACTATGTAGCTATAAAAAAAAGATGGTGACACCTCTGCATGTAAGCACCAGATGGTGATCCTGATGTGGAAAAGTGGGGGGGAGGGGGGCGCGCAGGGAGAGCAGGGAATCAGATTATAAAGTGGTACTTCTCTGTTTCTGTATTTGCTATAGTCTAAATATTCACCTCCCTCATCCTCAAGTGCATATGCTGTACCTCTCACCCTTGATGGGTGAGATAGGGCTTCTGGGAGGTTAGCAAGAGTGGTACCCTCATGGCCTAACTGTATAGTTTGGCTCTTGGATGTCCCTCAAAGACTCATGTGTCAAACTCTCAGTTCCTGGGCTGTGACACTATTGAGAGATGGAAGAATTTTTAGAAGGTGAGGTCTGTGGAGTGAAGTTGATCTTTACATCACATCCTTGAAGAAAATGTTGCAGCCTCGGCCCTCCCCTTCCTTTCTGTTTCCTAGCTATCCTGAGGTGAACCTTACTTCCATTACACAGTCTCTCAGTGCCCTGTGCCACACAGTTACAAAGGAAAAGGAGCTAACTGACCATGGTTTGAACTGCACCCACCCTGAGATAAGGCAAATCTTCTCTTTATAAGTTGTTTCTCTTGAGCATTTTGTTACAGTGATGAAAAGCTGGTTAACTCGCCGTCTATGAGAAAGTGGGCCTTACAGACACAGAATCTGCTTGTGGTTTGCTATTGGAAAAACATTTTGGTTGGTCACAAGCCATCCAGTCTATGATCTTTTTTGTTACAGTAGCCCAAATAAGCTTAAATGGATATAGCTATAGGCACAGAGAATTTCATGCTGCTTTTATTTTTCTGTAGCAAAATAAAAAGCATATTGCATTCGGTGTAGGTTGTAACTGATCTGGCTCCTGGTGAGTCAGGTGGCTGCTTCGCTCTGTGGCACCTCACTGCCCTGCCCACGACCTTAGATGCTGCATCTGGGATGTGAGTCTAAGGTCTGCAGCAAGAAAATGTCGTTCCATCCACTGGGCTTTCTGTCTGCAGAGGAGGTGACATCTTTAGGTTCCAAATCCCCAATGTAGTGAGTCACAGCTAAGGTCTTCCCCACTGATTCTTGGGTGCCTCCCTTATCCAAGGTCTCTGTCTCATTCAGGTTTGGATTTAAATACTTAGTGTCCAGAGCTCTAGTGTTGAAGGCATGGTCTCTAACCTGTGGCCCTGTGGGAAAGCCATGGAACCCTGTGGACTGAAGCTGGTCACTGTTAGGAGTCCAATCCCTCCTTCCAGGTCCTCCTGCCTCATAGACCTGACTACACTCCTGTCCCCTGTCTTCCTCCCTTCTGGGTGCTGCTGGGAAGAGCTGACAGGCCACCCACTGTTGTCACAGGCATCCGGGCCCCCAAAGTAGCTTTACTGTGGTGGCACATTAATTAACTCCTTTCCTCTCTCTAGGGTCTCTGTGACTTCTGTCACGTAGAACAGATCACATATTAACTATGTCTGCTGCCTTGTGGCATTGGGCTTCTCTCCTCTCTTAGACACCTTTAAGGACTGACTCCTTGCTTTGCCTGTGTGATTGAAGCTGCTTTTTTCAGGACTCCACCCAACACACACACACACACACACACACACACACACACACACACACACCTCCTGTAGTGTTGATAAGTCTTTTAATAAAGCTTGAAGAACCATCCATACTTTGTCTCTCCCTCCCTGAAAACTTATCCATCATTGAGCCGTGCCCTTGAGGGGGACATTGGGCCCCCAACCCCTTCCTCTGCTTTGAGTTTCTGTCATGATAGTTTACATGGCCCAAAGCAATATGACCAACCAATCATTGTAGTGTGATCCCTGAAACCATGAGTCAAAGCAAACCGCCCCCCCTCCACACACACACCCTTAAGGTGCGTGTCCCAGGTATCTTGTCAGAGACAGAAATCTAACTTACACACCCTCTGTGCTTACCACAACGTTTCCTCTGTTGCTAATTCAGCTAATAGCTCCTTTTCCATGTTGGAAATATGGTCTTTCCATAGATGCTGAAGCCTCTCATGTCATGCACCTTATTAGGCTGATGGTACCCACTAAGAGGAGGACCAACCTCACCCGTCTCCTTATCCCAACCCTTCACTGCCAATCCCTGTTTCCCTCAGTCCACAGTGGTGGAGACCCTACTTTGTGCCATGCACAGTCATGGGCTCTGGGGAATCTGGCATAAACAGAGGCCACTAAACATATTCCAGGAGATAAACACAGGCATTCATTATACAAGCAAACAAGAAATTGTGTTGCTCCTCGGGTTTATATGGTTTCAATGGCCTGCTCAGTGACGTAAGAGAAAGGAGACAAAGAGAAGCAAGCAGGACCCCTGTCTCAGTATTCAGTGAGAGCTCATTGCAGGCAGATGGGTGGACTGGCTCAGCGGTTCTCTCCTGAACATCTCACTGTGCTCAGCAAGAGTTTGGTGATTCTTGAAAAGTATTTCCCTTCAGTAAGACCAATATGTTCAACAACATGTCACAACCCAGAAAAACATGATTCTGCCTTGATGGTGGTCACTTTTTTTTTTCCAGACAGGGTTTCTTTGTGTAGCCCTGTCTGTCCTGGAACTCACTCTGTAGACCAGGCTAGTCTCGAACTCAGAAATCTGCCTGCCTCTGCCTCCCAAGTGCTGGGATTAAAGGCATGCGCCACCACTGCCTGGAGATCACTTGGTTTTTAAAGTGGATTTCCTGGGGGAAGTTTCATGGTTTGTTCTGACTGTATGAGACCTTCATTGTCCATGGTAATTTTTAGCAACTTGGAACCTATTGTGTGTTACACTGTCTCATTCTATGGTGTGCACTAATCCAACACCATGTGTAAGGAAGTTCCTACCATGTGCAGGGAGATACCCTGTGGCCTGTGACACGGAGAGCCAGGCAGCTCTGCTCTCGAAGACAGGCCCTTCTATCCCCGCCACTGTGAATACCTGGAAAGGAGTTTTTGGTGTTGTCTAGCAAGTGTGTGTGTGTGTGTGTGTGTGTGTGTGTGTGTGAGAGAGAGAGAGAGAGAGAGAGAGAGAGAGAGAGAGAGAGAGAGAGAGAGAGAGAGAGAGATGGGATGGGGGTGGTTATTTGCTATTTTAACTTGGGGTTCTACAACAAAATATCACGCATTTGTTTCTGAATTTTGGAGACTGAGAAATCCAAGATGCAGTGTGCTGGGTAGTTTTATGTCACCTTGACAGAAACTAGGGTCATTTGGGGAGAAGGACTCTCTTATATTTTTGGTTGTGAGCCTAGCTTTTAACAGCTGAGCCATCTCTCCAGCCCAGAAAAGGGACACTCAATTGAGAAAATGCCTTCATAAGATCTGACTGTAGGCAAGACTGTAGAGCATTTTTTGATTCATGATTGATCTGGGAAAGCTCAGCCCTTTGTTGGTGGCACCACCGCTAGGCTGGTATTCCTCCATGAAGTTAAAAGCAAGCTGAGTAAGTCATGAGTGAGGAGATCCATTAAGCAGTAAGCAGCCCTTCTCCATAGGTTCTGTTTCAGTTCCTGCCTTAACTTCCTGTCTTGGCTTCCCCACTGATAGACGACGACCTGGACATGTGAGATGAAATAAACCCTTTCCTCCCTCAGTTCCTTTCAGTTATGGTGTTTTATCAAGTGGTAAAAACCCTAGCTAAGACATGCAGGTACCAGAGGGTGTGATTCTTGGAGAATCCTTATTTTCCCGGCATGTAAACACTTTTTACTGCCTCACAGTGTGTGTGAAACAGGTCCAGCTTCCTTTTTTATTTCTTGAGGAATGCTCTCAGAGAAATGAACGGAGCTGCCCACTGCAGCAGAGAGAGCAGCAGTCCCGGCACTACTTCAGACTGTAGCCTCCACCCTGACTCTAAAAAGAAGTCTCTGCTCTTGTGTATGCATCCCCTGCACTTTTCCACAGCCCATAACTGCAAATGCCATAGCTGTGCTCCCAACCTCCTGTGACTCACAGTCACATCAGAGTGTAAGCAAAACACTCCTGAGAAAGCTGTGGTCCTTCCAGACCTGGTATCTGCCAGCTTCATCTGGGTTGTTTGTGCTCCTATGTCACTCCCGGTCTGGCTCACATGGGGCTTCCTTGGCTGAGAGCCCTTGTTTACCCACCTGAGAGGCCAGCTACAATACTCCTCTCCATCCAACCAGGAAGCTTCCTCCTCCAGCTCCAAGCATAGCTGTGATTCATGCTTTCTGAAAAGGCCTTCCTCCAATATACTGCGGACCACCACCAGTCTCACTGTAATGCTCACTTTCTGCCCTCCTTAATAGAGAGTCCTGGGGACAAGGCCAGCTACTTCATCTTCTCTCAGACTCTCTTCCCATGCTGTACACAACCTAGGCACTCCATCTGCTTCAGAGGAGACGTCCAGAGAAGACAGTCGGTGTGGGAATCCAGAGTTCCTATTTCTGTCATAACCATTGTGGAGTTGGAAATGCTTTGAAGCCAGCAAGAGCTGAACGTGTAAATCTGAAATCCCTCTTCAATTAATGCTGAACCATTAGTCTTTCCTGAAGCTGCCAGGATCTATTAAGCCATTTAACGCAACCTCCCGCACTTCAGGATTGCTCCCAGGGGCCTTTTACTCAGGCCTGGACCATCAGAGCATAAATGGCTTAAGTGGTGAGATTTCTTCCCCACCCCCATAGGAAGCCATCCCATAGAAGCAGACCTTAATGGATCTGAGGAACAGCTAGGATGAGCGCCAGCTCCTGTCACTATCACCCCCAGACACTCTGGTGTTGGGCTCTTAACCAGGATTGGCTTTGTGGGTAACTGAACCAGGAAACCACCCTCTGTGGACTGATTAGACTGGTCTCAGAAAAAGTCCGAAGGCTTAAAAGATGTCCCTCAGCACTCCACAACACAGCCTTACAAAAATAAAAAATAAAAAAACCCTCAAAAAACCAAAACAAACAACAACAACAAAAAAAAAACAAACCAAACCGAACAAACAAACAAAAAACCAAAACAAATCACCCTCCATTCATCGCTTAATAAATATTTATTAAATGCCTATCTGGTAACAGCACTTGGGAATTACTACAGGTTTGTGACTTGGGCTTATACTCAGCTTAAAACCAAATTTACTAGTTGAGCATAGTAGCACATGCCTGTAATTTCAGCACCTGGCAGGCTGAAGCAGCCTGAGAACACCCTGGACTACATACAAAGACACACACACACACACACACACACACACACACACACACACACACACTGAAACTAAACAAACATCAACCGAAATAAAAGCAAATATTCCTCTGAAGGGAAAGCACAGCACGCTCTACCCATCATTCATACGCTCCTTCCCAAGGAAGCGGGAGGCTGCACAGCTGTCGTGAAGGGACTGAGTAGAATGTTGTGCACCTTGTAATCCCAGCACTGGAGAGGCTGAGGCAGGAGGCTGTGAATTCAAGACAAGCCCAGGCAGTATAGTAAGACTCTGTCAAAATGAAACAAAGAGGAAAGGCAGGGGCAGGAAAGGACGAGAAAGAAGAGCCTGGGCTTGCAGTAGGAGGGTGTGCGGGTGTAAGCTTCTGTTTGGACATATACTTTGACCCTTATGAGCAAAGCTCACTTAACCAGGGAGAAGTCAGTGCTTCAACAACAACAGTGATACAACACCCACAGCTGTCGTTTATCAAGCACTTACCAGGTGCTAGCATTGTGCCATATGCTGTACGGGATCATTTTTTCACAGTAATATTAAAGGCCCGATTTTTAAGGCACCGAGGCTTAGAGGGCTATTGGCTCAAGGCCACGAAATTGGTCAACAGATGCAGTGGATTAAATGAAATCCTAGCATATGCATCTCCAGGACCTGTGTTCCATACAGCGGGGCTTTGCGTCCCTGGACGCATTCTGTCCCTTCTCTCTACTTGACGAGGTAACTGATGTCTCCCATCTGCCACAGTTTGACTGTTTATGTCATCCTCAAATCCTATAGAAACTTAATTCTCAATGACACAGTAAGTCCAGGGCAGGACCTTTTTGAGAATCTTCTAAAAGAGACTTCTACAGCATGCCAGAGGCTGAGGCGAAAGGACTGCAAGTTCCAAGACAGCTGGGGCTACATAGCAAGACCCTGTCTCAAACACATACACATGAGCACACACACACACACACACACGTAGACATGCATGCACACACATGTGCACACACATGTACACACATACATGCACACACGTATACAAACATATACACATGCACACACATATATACACACATACACATGCATACACACATATACATACACACATGCACACGTGCACATTTACATACATACATACCACATACACACACACACACACACGCACACACGCACACACGTATGCACGCTTCTTTTGCTTTTTCCCTTTTACATCAGAAAGACATAGAGATGAAGGAAGCAGAGAGCATCCTTCATCTAACAACAAAACAGTCAAGCGCCTTGATCTTGGACTTTCCCGCATCCAGGACTGGGAGTAACAAGCCTCTATTGTGAATTAGCCGGTCTGTGGTGTTTTGTTACAGCAGCACAAATGGACTAGTATACTATCAGAACTTGTGCACTAGACTGATCTGAAAAAGCACAAAGGAGTTTCTTTACAGAAAGTCTCAATCACAATCTGACTGAAGGTGGAGTGAGAAAGATGCTCAGGGAATCAGCAAGGACACCCCGGAGGCGAAGTGGAGGTTTGGCCATCTCTTCTACTACAGAGCAAGTCATGTCCAGCTCACAGGGCTGTTTTCCCACAACATGGCTTAGGGGCTATGCTATTTACTTACCCGATCCTTGATGACTGTAGCTCTACATCAGTTAACAAGCTAGAACTGTGCTTGTGCCCTTGCGAGCTGAGGATCTGCCTTCTAGACACATCATTGACAGTCTATCGCCTGGGCCAAGGTGCCCACATGAGCGGCCGTCTGTGGGATGATCTGGTCTGGCTCACCCCAGGCTCCTTCCAGACCTTCCCTAGATGACCTCAGGCTTTGCCAATCCTCATCCTATTCTAGGAATCCAGGACTTCTGAGCTGCTTCTGGGGTAGCCTGCACTCTTTATGATAACAAAGGCATGACTTAAATAACCACAAGGCCGGAGGCCAGAATCGGTGGGGCTTTTCTTCTTCTCCCTCCTCACCACACTTTTTTTTTTTGATAGGGTCACCATAATCAAGGGTATCCTAGAACTATCTCACTCTCAAACTTACAGCTATCCTCCTGCCCTTAACCCCTGAAGTGCTGGGATTTCAGGTGTAATCCAATGCTCTCAGTTCTGGATGTTGACTGCTTAGAACTGCATCCATTTGGTGTCCTTTCTCCAGAACACTGTTACTGTGGATTCCAATAGCATTTAAAGCAAACACCTGTGAGTACACCCTCTGTATGTTAGGGTTCTCCAGAGGAACAAAACAAACAAGATATGTGTGCGCACGTGTGTACATGTGTGCGTTCTAGAGTGAGTGAGTGTGTGTTCTATTAATACAGCTTATGTTAATTAGTAACATGTTGTCTTTCTCACACCCGAGAAGCTGAGAACCAGGTAGTTGCTCAATCCACAAGCCCTGGTACCTCAGCGGCTCCAGTTTAGCTCCAAAACCCTGAACGGGTCCTGGAAAGCTGCTGGTTGTGATAGCAACAGCAGAAGCCACAGGGTAAATTAACTCGGTGTCCAGATCAAAGGCTGGGCAGCAAGAGGGAAGGAAAGTCAAATGGGCAGAAGTAAAGAGTGATCTTCCTTCTTCATCACCTCTTTTATCTGGGCTTCCAACAAGAAGGTGCTGCCCACAGTTGGGATGCAGTGTCCTGTGCCAATTAAAAGCAGTCAAGAAAATTCTTTCATTGGGGAACCCCTATCCCAGTGACTCTAATGTGTGTTAAGTTGACATGAAAGTCAACCATCACACAATTCTAACAGATAAACGTGTGTGTGTGTGTGTGTGTGTGTGTGTGTGCTTGTGAATGAGAGGCAAGTGTTTTTTATCACCAAACCACATTGTAGCTCCAGAGGACTTTTAAAAAAGATAACTATAATGTCATTATTACCACCAACAAAATAAGTAATAAATTCTTAATACTATCTAATAGCCAGTCCCAATAGTCAGACTTTCCGGATTGTTCCAGAGGTCTCTTTGTGTAACTGGTTGCCGAGGAAGCAAACACAGGTCATGTGTTGTGTGCACCTGGCTGCTTCATCTATTTCAGTCTAAATGGGGCTTGGTGAGCTCCAGCCACTTGCATCTCCTTTGCCCCAGACATTCCGATGCGGCACCAGGAATTTCGATGTACAGAACAGATGGACAAAAAGTTACAAAGAAAAATTTAAAAGAACAATCCATTAGTATACATATCATTTTGTCATTTACTAAATGTGAAAGAAAATTTGCAAACCAATACAATGGATGTGCATGTTTATTTCTAGATGAAGGATTAAATCCTGAAAGTGATTTTCTTAGTATATATTAATCATGCATAATAATGACTCTGATTGTGACATTCTCGTACATAATGTGCTTGATCATGGCCACCATCACTCTTGTTCTTCTGCCTTTGCTGATCCCTTTCTCTTCTCATTTAGGCCCTTCTATTGTGTGTGTGTGCATGGGTGTATTGTTTGTCCATGTGTGTGTGCATGTGCAAGTGTGTGAGCACATTTCCAGGCAGCGTGTATGTGTGTGTGTGTGTGTGTGTGTGTGTGTGTGTGGTTAACCCCGGGTGTCTTCCTCACCATTGACTTACCTTGATTTCTTTTTTGAGACAAGATCTTTCCCTAGAACCCATTCACTAGGTAGCCTGGTCCATGAGCTCCAGGGATCCACCTGTCCATATCTCCCCATCGTCATGCTTGTGTACTAGCTTCACAAGAATGCACCTTCATGCCTACACTTTTCATGTGGGTCTTCGGGATCACACTAGAGCCACATGCTTGCACACCAAACGCTCATCCACTGATTTTCTCCCAGTCTCCAGCAGTGTTTGGGTTTGTTTGTTTGTTTTGTTTTGTTTTTATTTTTATGTTATGTGAATAGGTGTTTTGCTTACTGGTATGCCTGTGTACTACACGGATGTCTGGTCATTGTAGGAGCTAGAATAGAATGTTAGATCCCTGGATCTGTAGTTATAGATGGTTGTGCTGTTACTACAGATGCTGGGAACTGTTCTCTGCAGGACAACAACAACAACAACAACAACAACAAGTGCTCTTAATCACTAAGGAATTCTCCAGCCCATTGATAACAATTCTTAAAGTCAAACATTCTAGTTGGGCAGTGGTGGTGCTCACCTTTCTTTAATGCCAGTACTCTGGAGGCAGAGGCAGGGGGATCTCTGTGAGTACGAGACCAGCCTGGTCTAACAGAGAGAATCCAAGGACAGCCAGGGATATATATATATATATATATATATATATATATATATATATATATATATATAGAGAGAGAGAGAGAGAGAGGGATAGAACATTCTACAAAACAAAGGTATAGAAATTTGATGTTTGCACGGAGTAATGATGGTAGGAGTTTAATTTTTGCATGAAATTAAACTATATATTTCAATAACAAAAATTTTGTATGTACAGGAAAAACACTGCAAACACTGCAATATTAGTTTGTGTATGAATGTGTGTGTGCACTTCTGCCACAGTGTGCATGTGGAAGTCAGAAGTCTCTAATCCAAGCTGAGCTGTTTGTAGAGTAACAACATGTGCAGTGTAAAGTCATGTCATGTGACCAGAACCACAGCTTCAGTGAAGGCACGAAATGCACTGTGAGAGAGCTCTGCCAGAACCACCTCTAATTCCTTCTGGTGAGAAACTATTTCTGTTCCAAAACACTCATGCCCCCCCCCCCCATTCAGTAACCATATCTGGTTATCACCCAGAAATAGAGACTGAGACCTGAAGCCACTTCCTTCCCTTCCTGTTCTAAATAATTTAGTCACTGCAGAAAACAAGTCGTTTTTATATGGGCAGAATTTCCCTGCATTCTGGCATTGTTTAAGTAGTTCTCCTGTAGTCAGAATTTTCCTCACACTGTGAAATTAGGGCTAGTGAAGTCATGTCCAGTGAAATGGATGTCCCTGGGTCTGTTTGTGAATCCCATCATCGGTCCACTGAAAGGACCTTTACTACAGAACCGTCTCTTCAATCCTGAAATTACATTTAATGCTATGTTTAATTCAATGTAAAATAGTCAAAATGTTGTCAGTTCAAAATGTGATTGATATAAAATTTATAAACAATTTTTTGTTCCTCTTTACATTGTTCACAGATATGCATTAGCTGTTCAGAGTCTTGCTTAATGAGGAAATCCCGATTGAGTGTTCAAGGGATACTACGGCTCTCATACTGACTAGAAGAGCCGGAGGGACAGGGAAGAAGTGACTTTTTGTTGCTCTGATGGAACACCACGACCCAGGCCACCTGTAGAAGGAACAGTTTATTTGGGCTTACAATTCCAGTGGAAGAGTCCATAATGGAGAGGAGAACGTGGCAGCAGGCAGAGGTGGGGTGAGGTGGGGGCGTGGGGGGCTGGGTGGTGGGGGGCTGAGAGATCACATTGTCCACCACAAGTATGTGTCAGAAAGAGTGAACTGTTTGAAGCACTTTATACACAAAGAACATGTCACAGCATTTGCTGTTACTGAGGTTTTCCATACCCTTTGAAGGGCATGGCATGTCACTACACCGTCCAGGCTGCACCTGAACTCCAGGGAATCAAGGATGCTCCTCCTTCAGCCCCCTGATGACTGGGCTACAGGCACACAACAGTGCCTCTGGCTGAGGTGGCTGTACACAGTCCTCTCAATAGAGCATGGTGGTTCATACCTGTATTTCCAGTTCGGGAGGAGAAGGCGGTAGGGTTGAAAGCCCAAGCCCAGCCCAGATCTTGTACAGAGATACTGTTTCAAACACAACCAAGCAAAAACAACATCAAAACATGACGTTCCCTGTGACTTTTTCCTGTCGTAAATTTCCCTTTCACCAATCAGAACCCATTGGTAATGAGAGACTGCAAAGTCATAGCTTTCTAATCCCTCAATCTTTTCTGCATTTGTGGGGGAATATTTATGTTTTTTTTAGACAGGGTTTCACTATGGCCTCTAGTCTTGAACTAGAGATCCCCCTGACTCAGTCTCCAGAATGCTGGGATTACAAGTATGTGTTTCCATGCTTAGTTTGGACTTTTTACATATCTTATCAACTCTTTGGTTATTCTGAAATAACAGCTCACAGAGAATGACGGGATAGGTGTTTATTCTTTCCTGTCAATTTTCAGAGAAACTCATTCCAGCAATGTAGAACAATAGCCAACATTTAAAATTTCTCCCCACAAGTTTCTCTATAGTGTGTGTAGGAAGGGGAAGAGGCATGCCACAGACCACTTACATTATGTGGAGTTCAGAGATCCAATCCAGGTTGTCAGGCTTGTTCAGGCGGCGCCTTACCTTCTGAGCCATTTTTGGTTGTTGCAGTGCTGAGAATCTAACTCAAAGCCTTGAGCGTATTAGACAAACACTCGACCGCTGAGCTACACCCTCCCCAGACCCGCTAGGCATCTCTGATTACCACCTGAAGAACTTAGAAGAAGCAAGTGGAGTCCACTGAATAAAGATGTGAGGGGTGGGTGTTGGGGAAAGGATAGGCTAGGAGTGGCTGGAATATTTCACGACCTACCTGCTTCTTTGTCCCACTCTAGGCTCATAATCGGAACTGTGATGATCGCTAGGGACAGGTGAAAGTCCATCCTACTATGAGCCCCACTTTTCCTCCCTTAGGGAAGAACGCAGTTCCTTTGAGCAAAGCAGCATCGATTCCCACCCAGCCCTTCCTGAGCCAACTCCCTGGTGTCTCCTAGAGAACACAGTTGGCCTCGGAGGATGACATCAGGGAAACTCCTATTTCCAGCAGTTTTTCCTTCAGCTGCAAAAATGTGCAGCGGTAGATCGGGCGTGGGCTTTTGAAGTCTCCGCAGGAAGTGGGTTGTTTTCTCAGCAGCACATCTGAGCGCATCTTCCAAGGGAGGCCGACTGCGTGAGATCTCACCGCAGGAAGTCAGCTGGAACAGTCCTTCTTGTGGCTCAACACTGTCCTGCTCTGTGTGGCATCAGCTGGAGAAGGTTGGACCCCACACCACGCAGAAGCTGTTAAGGTACACTGGACCCAGCCCAAGGGCAGGTGAAGCTCCTGCTGTACACGTTTTCCTTGGTATGGCTATGGCTTCATCAATGTGGTCATGAGTCCAGAATGGCCGTTTAGAACTTTAGAAATGCTATTTGGGGCCAAGGGTACTGCTTTGTTCCTCAACACAATGAGAGAAGAGACCGAGTTTTTCAGTACCAACAAGCCTGGTACCCTGGTACAGGGCTCAAACAGTATCAGCCAGCTTTTACTGTGGGCTTAGGGGAGGGGGTGCCTTTTGTGTCTTTTGTTTGATCTTTTCAATGATTCTGTGTCTAGATACTGTTATCTCTACTGTATCTTTGAAGATCCTGGGATCTCTGTTGGCTGAGCCAGTGGGTTGTGATCATATGGCTGTCAAGTAGCAGAAACAAGACCTGAGCTGGGTCAGAGATGACAGTCCCTCATCCCAGACTGCAGGCCAACTTGACTACAATGTCTACTTGAGGCCAACTTGTTTACAATGCAGGGTTTTCTTTTCCTTTTAGGAATGAGAATTTGGATAAATATTGTTCTTACAGCATTTAAACCGCTTTCCACAGCTTCTATTTCAGACAGAGAAATCAGCTGTGTGATATGCCTGATACCATCTGGGCAGAACAGAAGCTTAGGTGACATATGTCCACCACTCTAAAGACCCTCAAATGTCTTGTCAGCTTCAATCACGAGCTGGAATTCTTAAGAGTTTCTTTCAAGGTCCTACACTGTGTCCTCCAAAAGGCATGCAAGCTAACGCAAGCCCACAGCAAGAGCTCGCTAGTACTCAGGGTTTTAACCTTGTACCAGAGTCACCTGGCCTCTGGGTATTGAAAAACTGGGTCTCTTCTCTCCTTGTCTTCTGGATCAAGGTAGGAGGCAGACAGGCGTGAAGTGCATAAAGCCCTCCTCTAGCCCACTCCTGGCATGTCAGGCTCCTTACTGTCCCCTGGGTCCTTAGCAACGTATTTATCCCCACCCGTTTGCATAGGCTGCTTCAGTACAAGTGGAAACAGGATTCCCAGCCTGGGTACCAATCCAAGACTCACCCTTTCACCATGGCACTGAGCTGCTTTTGCCCGTCCTAAACAACTTATCATGGTGGACCTCAGCTTTCATTTTTCAGGAGACAGGCCTGAAAGTTCACCTTAACTTCTAACCCCTAAGTTGCTTGTTGGTTCTATGGTGAGGTATAGCAGCCCAAGACACTACAAAGAGCCCACCTGATACTTCTCCAGGAATCTCAGGACACCTCAAAGGGACTCCTGATGGATTCACAGTGGGGTTCCATTACCCAGAGATATTGACTCTCCCATCATTCACCCATCATTTTCTTTGTGGGAGTCCTCCAGAACAAGTGGGCTATGCCGGCCTACACTTAGGGGACTGTCACATTTACAATTTCTCTGAAGGTCATGCTGGCTTCACCGGGAACTGTGACCCCAAACACCATGCATATTTTACCTCATTTAATCTGTATTCCGACTTAGAAAGTATCTCTCAGGTTTCTTTAGAAATATGCCCGCCTTTGAGATGAGGAGCTGGGTCCATTGTAATAAGCAAGGATACCTAGGTCTATACTGTTCTCCATTTGGCTTCTCTATCTTTCAAATTAAAAGGAGGCAATTTCTCCATCTTTCCCAATACCCAGCTTCCAGACTTGTGATATATAAAAAGCAGAAGCAATGGCAGGATCGCTTCATGTCTGAACAGTAATCAGTTAGCACATGTTAGTTTCAGACAGCTTCCCTGTGGAAGGTTTGAGCCTGGGACCTCATGTGGTGCAATGCTTGGCAGTGTGCCAGTGTTCTGGGCTCCAGAGGCACTTTAGGAGATAGGCAACAATTTAAAATTTTAATACGCATTAAAGATACAATTAGCATGCAAAATCAATTATATTAACGAGGATGAAACTACATCAATTTGAAATGCTGTTAAATATCAGAAGAAATTAGTTGTATAAGTTGTTCACAGAATATTTGACCAATGGCCAATGTGGAAAATTTGTGCTGCCCATTGTGTAACAGGCAATTGATCTTATTTTTTTGTACCTACACAGTGCCGGGACTTTCTACATCGGAAAAGAGAATGGTGGTAAAACAGTATTGAGTTTTGTAGAGAACTATTGAGTGCTTCTGTTTATCATGAACCAAGGATAGGCTCTTGGTTTTCTTTTTTCTGGACCGTGAAACCTTGTGTGAGTGAGCTAGATACTCAACATCTCCCCAGGAAGACACTTGGTGAGGTTTACCAAAAACCTGCTTTCAGACTGCAAGAGCTTATGGGAAATGATTATCCACCCTGAGATGAAACAGTTAGGGTTTTCTAGGAAGTGCTATGTCTGGAGGCAGCAGCAGTGAACTAAACTATCATTTTTTGGCAGGCAGAGTCCATTGAGAACTGTGAGTGGGGATGAGGGAAGCGCTCATCCGGTTATCTCCGTGGGAGTGCTTTCTTGGAGGCAGGGAGAGAGTCCACCTTCTCTGGGGATTTCCTCTGACATTTACAGAAAATGATGTAGGAGAGCCTGTGTGCCCCGGAATGGGAGGCCAGAGGCCACCTGGGTGGTGACTCTGGGGTCAAGATTCTCACTCATGGTTGATCTCTGTGATGCTGGCTCAGATCTGGGGTGAAATGAATCACTGGCTTTTCAGTCAGGACAGCCTGGAGCTGAGCTTCTAAGGCTAAGTCTGGGAGGCATTCGGTCCCTACCTATCCTAAGACCACAGGAATAAAACACTAAAGTTCATGACGTCTCTAAAATGCAACTGTCATTCCACACACATGAGATACTGGCACACACATGTGACTGGCAGCAATACTAAAAAACAAAATAAAATGACAACCAAAAAACAAAACAAACAAAAACACCACAAAGAAGACCATGCTGTTCAGGAAGGAGGCAACCGAAGAGTCCTGGGACAGAAAGGGTTTGTAGTGTATGATACAACGCAGCTGTCTTAAAACTATAGGTTATCTACTGAAACTAACAGGGAGATGTCCAATGTATTTAAATGAAACCTATAAGCCACAGGACTGTGTATTGAGTGAGATACATTTTTAAGCACAACACCTCTATCTGTGTTTTGATTCCCAGAGAAGGTTTGGGAGAAAGCTTGCCTTTAGGGAAGGGAAAGCAGATTCTTTGATGAACTTGACTGGGAGGTGGGTGAGGGGTGATGCCTCCTCCTCATTTGCTATTCTGTGAGAACAAGACAGACCTGGAATGAACAGCAGAGGGTGGGTGAGTGGGCAGCTGGGCACTCCTGGAGAATCTACTTTGCTGTCTTTCTAGGGACTGAAGAAGACATAGCCTTGAACTTCACTCATGATTAGCTGTTCTCCGAGGATGGGATCAGACTCATTGCTTCCAAGAGCCAAATGGCCTATGGTCACACTGAAGAGAGTAGGGCCTGTCCCATCCTTGTCCATCTCCAGGACCAGAGCTTCCTTCTCTTCTCTCCTCCTTGGTTCTGCATTTGCTTGCATTTGCTCTGACTACTGTCCTCTGCACCTTCATTTCACCTCTGTCCCCTTCCCCATCATTTCAAATCATTAGCAAGCCTCATAACCCCCAAGCTGTGTTCTCTAGGATGAAAACAATAAACAAAGTCCAGACCTCTCTGCTGGGCAACATATTTGTAACTGAAATTCTCCTGGGGGAAACTTACTGGGAATAAATGGGTCAGTTTGGGGAATAACCCCAGCCCTACTAAAGGAGGACATCCTGTGGAGCTGGGCTCCAGAGAAGCAGAAATGTAGACAGACTGCACACAAGGGGACCGACAAGCACAAAAGATGCTTTCCAGGACATGAGTGTTTTCAATAGCAGGGCACATGCAGAAGGTGTCAGCTTGGTGAGGAAGGGGTGTTCTTGTGGACTAAGAGTGAGAGAAAGAACTTAGGACATAGGGATGGAGGAGATGGACTCAGACTCTCTCCCCCCTCAGTTTCCTCACACTTAAAATATATATAAATTAAAAAGACAATGTCCCCATTATTAACCTGGGTGTGTAGTTTTATGCCAACTTGACATAAAACGAAAAGTGTTAAAGTCACTACAAAAAAAGCTAAAGTCATCCAAGAGAAGGGCATCTCAATTAAGAAAATGCCTCCATAGAATTGGGTTGTCTGCAAGGCTGTAAGCCATTTTCTTAATTAGTGATAGATGGGGAGGGCACAACCCATGGTGGGTGGTGCCATCCACGCCTGGTCCTCCTGGGTTCTCTAAGGAAGCAGGCTGAGCAAGCCATGAGGAGCAAGCCAGTAAGCAGCACCCCTCCATGTCTCTGTATCAGCTCCTGCCTCCAGGTTCTTGCCCCGTTTGAGTTCCTGTCCTGACTTTCTTTGATAATGAGTAGTGATATGGAAGTGTAAGCCTAGTAAACCCTTTTCCTCAAATTGCTCTTTGGTCATACTGTTTTATTGCTGCAATAGGAAGCCTAAGTAAGGCATTGTCCATGGAAGTCCATGACATTGAGCATGCAACACATTGAACATGCTTCCTTTACACATTGCAACATCCCAGGTGTGGGTCATTAAGGCATGCTCTATTTCTTCCCAAAGGTTGCAGTGTGTGGCTTTGTGACACAGTAGTGGCCAGATGGACCAGCTGAGCTCAGCCATGGTCCAACTCTATGACCTTGGGTGGGTTATTTAACCTCTCAGGATCCTAGTTTTCTTGCTTTTAAAATGGAGATGATAATAACATTCTCTACATAGACCTGTAAGAGAATTCAGCTCTTTAAAACTCAAGTGGTCGGTGGCTGACTCAGATTGGCCTGTGTGAACTATGACACAGGGGTGACAGAAAATGTCTCCTGCTGAATCATGCATTTGACAGTAAGCAGGCTGTTGGAAAGTCACCTTCCTGGGAAGGAGCCTTGGTGAATTAATGCCTGATAGTTCCTATTGCACAGATTCCGTGATGGCAGCATTAGTCATAGATAAAAATGGTCAGATCCCTGGATATGATGCTTTTCTTCTCTTTTTGGCTAAATAATACAATTAGTAATGAGTCTTTTTTAAAGGATCAAAGCCAGGAACTTCCACAACCACTTCTGAGAATAGTTAAACATTAATGGACGGCAACTATTCTACAAGACACGAATTCTATGAAACTAAGTGTCATACTGCTGGCCTGGGGTAGGAGCTGGGAACATTCCTGAAAAAACAAAGGCTTCCAGTGTCAGTCAACACTGATGTCACACAGATGGGGGATAAAGAGAGGCAAGAAATCGGCCTCATCTACCTTCCGGTATCAGCAAAGATGTACACGATACGTGTTGACAAAGGAAGGCAGTAAGGAAGGACTTCACAGAGATACTGAAATGGGAAGCCAGAGCAAGGAAGGAGAGGACTGGGAGTCAGGTTGATGAGAAAGGAGTCTCCCCTCTACGGAAGATGTCCGGGACAAGAGAAGCATCCATCTCAAGCATCTTGACTTTGGTGCAGGATAGACTGGGAAGAGAGAAGGGTAGAGAGAAAAATGGTTTGGGAGAAAATGCTGTCAGTGTCTCTTGGTCAGCATGGAGTCAAGATCTTTCCATTCATGTCTGCTTTCTTTGAGATGAGTGACCTTGAAATTCCAGCCACCATACCCACAGGGCACAGCCTGATGTCAGACCAAACATTCCAGGTTTGAATGTATATTCTGCACCATGCTTACATCCTTAAAATAATTTGTCTCTTCAAATCATGTTGAGTCCCCTTTGTCGGGTAATTGTTTGATGAACAGGAGAACCCTCTATACAGACTGGGACACAGCCCCATGGACTTGTAGCTTCAGTGCTTTAGTTTCTTCCTGCTTCTGTGTCCACTGTAGATGTGTATTTCTAAGTCCTAGGGAGAATTCCTGTGAAATGACAAAGTGCAGGGACAGTTGCCATTGCTCTGGGAGGTAGAATTTATCTCCTGTGATGGAGTGAAGTTTGTGTTTGGCACTTTTTTGCCCACAGTTGGTGGGCTTGACACATTCAGCCCCTTACCACGAAGCCACATACACTTAGAACGAGGGGCTACAACAGTACTTGGAAGAAGGGTGTTTGTTAAAAGTGTCTAGAGCTGAGAACCTGGGTGTAATGGTGCACACGTTTAACCACAGCCCTCAGGAGGCAGAGTCAGACAGATCTCTATAAATTCAAGGCCAGCCTGTTCTACATAGTGAGTTCCAGGACAGCCAGGGCTATATTGAGACACCTTGCCCCAGAAAAGAAAAAACAAAATAAGTAGATGAGATTATGATGAATTAGACTGAACTGTAAATCAAATGACAAATGTGCTTATATGAGAGATGCAGATGTGAAAAAAAAAGGTAGAAATTGTACTGGTACAATAACAAGCTAAGGAATGCTAGCTTATCCCAAGCCACCAGGAAGAGTCTGGGCAGACAGGGAAGGGTTCTCACTTAAAGCTTTCATGGGGAGTGAAGCCCATCTGGCTCCTTGATTTTAGACTCTTAGTCTCTAAAGCTGTGAAGAGTACAGCTATGTGCTATGTCCCAGTGTTTCAGGATTAGATAGCATGTGGCATTATGTTTACTGCTTCACAGGTTACATAGTTCGTGTAAGAACACTCTATGCTGTTTACCGATAGCGGCTTTTTTTTTTTTTTTTTTCCACATATCCCCAACCCATGCATGAATGTAACCTTGCTCTAAGACATCCCGTTTGTGAGAATTTGTTACTGGTAGCCGAGATTGTAATCTACACACCACCCAACAACAAAAAAAAATGCTTATTCAAAAGGGAATCTTTTGTTTTTAGTTAAATTTGCCAAGTGACAACTCATTCAGGGAGAAAGTTCAAAAAGAGATGGTTCTAGAAGGAGAGGCCAGATCTGATCTGGAGTTGTAGGCCTGGAGGAGTCCCTTTTGTGCTGGGTCATCTGCCAGATTTGGATAGAATGGAGACAAGAAAATGAGATCACTCGTGGGAATGTACCATGTCAGCACACAGGGCTGGCTGGGCCCCAAGGACACTGGACAGCACGAGTTTGTAGCATGGAGGCAGTGGAAAGGAGACCAGGCCAAGGCAAGGCTGTTATTGGGAGCTCAACTTGAGCCAGATGACTTAAGGTAAAAGATACCAGCACTGGCCAGAAGTGGCCCAGCTACTATTCATTTGGACAAGAGGAACAGCAAGCTTAGGATTCTTTTTGAGTGATGGGCTAAAACTTGGTAATTGCCCATTGGTTATGGGCATCTTTTTGTACATGAACATCCCAACCTTGTACTTGGTGGGCTAAGGGTAGTCAACTCTATCCACTCAGGCATCATTGTCTCACAGAAATGCCTTGGCCTTATGATGGGACGGTAGGTGTTTGGTCTTCTGGGAGAGCAAGCACACGCACACTTGCACACGCACGTGCTCCCCCCTCCCTCCCACTCACTCCAGGCAATAGGCCAAGTTTACCCTGTATTAGGGTCTTGGACAACACAGTTCTCAATCATGTCCACATGTGAACTTGAGCAGAGTCGGACTCACAGGTTGAGACAGAACTGACAGAGATGATACGAATACAGAGATGACAAGCTCCCCTCTTCTTTTAGTCATCCATCAGAAAAGTAAACGCTGCTTCACATCCAAGTCTCTATGAAGTAGCCTAGACAAAGTGTTATGATGACTCAGGGCTCAGACATGTTATTTTATAATTTTAATGTGTATGACTGGGCAATATATACGTCTATATACAAATATAGGTGCATATATATACATACATATGTATGCATTATTTTCACAAAGTAATAATATTATTATAACGTATCTGCTGATACCCAAACGAGGCAATGTTCATGTAGATAAGACAGAAAACAGAGCTCACTGATTGATGGGGACGAAGAAGTAAAGAATTGCTGTTTAATAGGTAGAGTTTTTGTGTGGGAAAGTGGGAATGTTCCAAAAATGGTGTTGATGGCCAAGCAACACAGTGACTTAACACTGGGCTCTACTCTTGAAAATGCTTAAAATTGTAACTGTTGGCCCTACTAATATAAGAACGCAATCAGCTGATGCAAGGGGAACCTAGGGTTTTGAAGACAGTGTGGCTATATAGTGAGACCTATCTCAAACAAACCAACCAACAACTAGTGTCTGTTTTTCCACATCCCTGCAGCCGTTTACAGAGAATAGCAAAGAAGCCGGTGTGACATATGGACCTGGCCAAGGGTTGCCCTGCTGAGCTCAATGCTTGTGCAGAGTGGAGCCGTGAGAACTACTCCAGGAAGAGGCGGGTATGGGGTTGAGGACTTTAGGCAGGACCCAGGGAACACAGAGCTGCTGAAGACCTTGAATGGAGAGGGAAATGGACTTGGAGAAAAATCTTCCCTTTACCCCTGGATATCCAGCAAGCAGATGGGGATGGGGGTTTTCTCTTCCCTTTTCATTTGCAAAGCTGGAAATTCTGAGCCTTTTGGCTTCTCCTGGCTCATTTTGCTCTGTATCCTTGCATTCAGCTAAGTGAGCCATGTTTGGCCCCGTGGTCCAATAACAAAGTCCACAGTTTCATGCTTACAGGCCTAGAGCCCATGACCCTCCAAAGAATCACAATCCACACACAACTCTCTCTCTCTCTCTCTCTCTCTCTCTCTCTCTCTCTCTCTCTCTCTCTCTCTCTAACATAGATAGATCAGCTAACTATGGGCTAGAGTAGAGACAGGAATCCAGGCCTCATCTCTGGCCTATCAATTCCAACCCCCTTGGAGTCTTTGTTGTATATTGTTTTCATGGCGATGACTGGGGACAACACCTGGCCAAGCAGGAGCATGCCAAAAGCCCACTATAGCAACAGTGAAGAATAGAGAGGGTATTTCCTGGACTGTCAGCAGAGCAATTTAGAGACAAGGGCCAGATCTTAGCCAGCAGGCCCCAGCAGCTTGGAAGTATTTGACCCAGAATTTAAACCACAAAGATGAAAATATATATATATATATTTTTAAAAAAATGGTAGAGTTGCCTTTGTAACTTCTGTTAATAACTGTCAAAGGGCTCTTGGTTAAGTTAATGTCCTGATTCTTTATTCTGAGGCATGACAACCACTAAGGACATTGGCATCCATTGCTGGCCCTCTGCAGGGTTCATAACTGCAGCAGATCTACGGAGAGCTCCTAACACTGTTCCCTGGCTAGGCAGAGACCAGCTGTTCACCACAGACCATGGCAAGAGCCAAGCAGTAAACATGTTCTTGCGTTGGTGACTTTCTCCTGAGCACTGCCCACCGATGCTAACGCAGGCTGAGGAGACAAAGTGTTTTCCTCTGCTATACTCTTTTCTTTCCTTCTTTCTTTCTTTCTTTTTTTAAATACAGTTTTAAATTTCACATTCTGTGATCTAACTTCCCATTCCCCACTTACAAACAAATGACATCTGGCCACTCTCAACAATAAACTTGGAAAGATGAGACATTTCCTGTTAGTTCTCTCTGTAACCCCTGCTTAAACTTTCAAATTCCTGCAAGAATTGCCTGAAAAATAAATGGATCATTAAAAAGTGAGGAAAGGGGAGGAAAGGGGCTCAGGAACCTGCCAAGAGAGCCTTTTGACAGTCGATGCCGAGACATTTTTACTAATATCCTGACATTTCTTTTTCAAAACCATGTTTCAGCACTGAAATGTGGAACAGGTTTGTTATTCTGCATAACTGCAGTCTTCTCTCTTCTCCCTCTCTTCCTCTCTTTTCTCCTCCCCCTCATGCTTCTTCCTCTCCTGCTCTTCTTCCTCCTCTTCCTCCTCATCCCCCTCCACCTTCTCTTCCCTCTCCTTCTCTTCCTCTTCTTGTCCACACTTTCCCCTTTTGAGACAGTCCTACCATATATCTCCAGGCTGGCTGCCAACTCACTGTACAATGCAAGCTGAACTCAAACTTAGAATCCTCCTGTCTCAGAACCTTGAGCGTTAGGGTTACCCAAGCACTACTACTCACAGCTCTGAATTTTCTTCTTCGTCATCTCCAGCTAGCTCAACATTTCTGAGGCCCTGAACTCATCTACCGTTCAGCAACACCAAGGCTGGTTACTCCTCACATAAAGCATGCCTCTCCCTGCCTCTCCCTTCAGTCCAGTTCATATTTCATTGTCCTCATCCCCCAGGATCTCTCTCCACTCTGATCCCCTGGCAATGATGTCAACCTCATCTGGCTTTTATATGTTTATTTTTCTAATAAACCTCCTTTTACTACCTGAGTCTTGTCCTCCCATTCAGTAGATATCTGAGTTTGGGTCATCTCTCATGTGTCAGCATCATTGCAGCAGTTACTTGCCAGATGCAGGGTTGATAACCAACAGGTCAGCTATTTCCCCTGCTGTCTCTAGTGGGAGTATTGTGATGTCTCCACATTCACAGATGAGCATAACAGGCACCGTGCTCAAACTGCCTAAGGTGAAGTGTAGAAAGCTGGAGACTGTCATTGAGCACCTCTGTACTTTAACTCAATACTTGGCAAGTGCCTACTTTGTGCCAAGCACTGTTCCGGGCTTTGCAAGAGAAGCAACTAGTAGCCTGAGTGTCTCATCAGCAGCTGGTCTACAGCCTGGTGCTGCAGCTCACAGTTAGATCTTCAACCTCAACAACAGTGTGATCACACACAATCTACTTAACCCCTCTGCTACGGTTTGTCTGTATGAAAAGTGGGATAAAGACATGGAACACTCACACAATGGAAAAACCTATACTTCATCAATATAATAATAAATTTTGTCTAGTAAAGGATACTATTAACTACTTTAAAAAATTCCTCAGTGTGGGAGAAAATATTTGCAAACCATATAAATATAGCATTTTCAAAGATAATCAAGGATTAACATCCAAAATATAAAATAACCCCTAGAATTCAACAACAAATTCCAAACAACCCAGTTTGAAACTAGGAAGCAAGGGCTGAAGCTACAATGCAAGCTGACCTCAAACTTAGAATCCTCCTGTCTCAGAGCCTTGAACATTAGGGTTACTAGCAGGAAGGTGCTTGTGTGCCCAGCAAGGAGCAAGAGCTGAATTTGATCTCTATGAGACAGACAAAAAAATTTCAACAGATGTTTCTTCAAAGAAGAAACATAAGTGGCCAGTAGGCCCATAAAAAAAAAAAAAAGATCAATATAACTAGTCATTAGGGAAGGAGGAGTGGAATATTAACTTTAATATTCATTATTAAAATATTACATTAATGAAATATACTTCACAGCCATTAGGATAGTGATTATTTTATGGAGAAGATAATGGTGAAGGTGCCAAGATAGAAGAACCGTTGTTGTGTTTTGCTAGTGGGAAGACAGAATGGGGTCATCAATGGAAAAAACAGTAAGTTAATTATGGAATTAGTACACTTTCTAGAAATCTCATGTTGGAGAGCTGAAAACAGGAAGTCATGATGTTTGAACAGATAAATTCAAAGTGGTCCCAAAGTAGAAGCAACTCATAAGTTTACCAGTGGATGAATGGGTGAACAAACTGTAGCATATACATGTAGTAGACTATTAGCTTTAAGAAAGATAATGAACTTTGAATACCTTCTACAACATAGATGAGACTCAAGCTAAGTAGAACAAGCCTGTAGTAAAAAGGAAATATTGTATGATTCTATTTATATGAGGCATCTAGAATAACACTGAATTACATACCTAAAATAGTAAAATGATATGTTACATATAGTTTGGCAAATAAAAAAAAAACAGAAATATGTTTATCTCAGAATTGTTTTAGGATGAGATGAACTAGTGTTCATGAATGCCTAGTGTGGTGGTTTGAATAGGTTTGGCCCCATAGACTCGTGGGTTTGAATGCTTGTTTCACAGGGAGTGACACTATTAGGAGGTGTGGACTTGTTGGAGTAGGCTTGGCTTTTTTGGAAGAAGTTAGATGTTCAACTCTCAGCTCCTTCTCCAGCACCGTTCCTACCTTTGTGCTGCCACGCGTCCCACTACGACAATAATGGACTAATCCTCTGAAACAGTAAGCAAGCTCCAACTAAATGCTTTTCTTTATAAGAGTTGCCATGGTCACGGTGTCCCTTCACGGCACTAGAACCCTTAACTAAGACACCTAGTGTATCCCAAGGTTACACTACAAATCATGCGATAGGATAAAGCAATCACTATAAATAATGGTATCAGCTCCCCGAACTGAGCCATCCTCCTACAGTCCTAGAAGAAAACCCTCTGACTTAATTTCTACTTCCATCTAATTGGCTTCTCTCCTTCTGGACAAGGGGTTTCAAGAGTGGGGACCCTCTTAATTCAGTTCTACTTTTGTGTGACTTATCAGAATCAGGCCAGGAAAAGGGGGAGATGCAAGAAAAGATTCCCAGGACTCCTTCATGCATTCATTTGTAATGATAATGACTGTTTGTCTACATGCTCACACATGAGAGAAAATACATTCATTTTCCTATAGCCGATTGGATTTCAACCCAAACCCTCCATATGCCCAGGTAGAAGACACCTACTGACTGTCTGCTTAGGGTTTGTCTTCCATTTCCCCAGCTGAAGCTCACATCTGACAGCTCCCATAGCTTGAAGGCTGGGGAGGGTAGATGGAGACCACGTGTGTGTGTGTCACTGCACCTCCACAAGGACCCTCTGAATGTACTGTAGGTCTCTGTGGCTGCTGCTCCCTCCCGCTACAGTTGAATGCCCTACTTAACCTTACTGTTGCCGTTTTCAATCTCAAGGTCTCTTTGTGTTTGTTGGATGTTTGTGGAAGTCACACTGAGCTGTGTCAGTGGGCTGTAATTCCATCTGCAGAGGCAGCCTGACACCATTGCTCACCATTCTTGGGCTCATGGGGAACATTCACCGCCTTCTTATATGTAGTCTGGAGTCTTGGTGCCTGCTTTCTCTTGAGCTCAACCAGAGCTAGGACTCAGGTCCTGTCTCTCTCCTCAGATGTCTGTGGGGCTGTGCTGTCATATCCATCTGGGACGTGGCATAATGACAGAGAGTGAGTTAGGGACTTCCTTCTTTCCTCAGTCCCTGCTTAGTCTTTATTACAACTGCTTACAACTCTATCCGATACTGTCAAGTTGATAGTTTTGGTCCTGGGTTTTCTCTCACAAGCCCCGTCTTTCCAGCCACTCATTCCACAAGGCAGTGAGCTCTTCTCCATGGCTGTCTATCCCAGCTGGAGCAAGAGGTATGGGGTAGAAAGAAGGAAAGGCTGGGGAAAGCAGAGATTAATGTTTTTAAATTACACATCTCATATGTTTAATAAATATTAGTTGAGCCTGTCTTGCTTGTGACAGTCACTATATAGCTACTGGCCCAACCTCAAAAGCAAAATAGTAACAGTTGTGGAGCTGAGAATGCAAGGCAGAGCTTGTGAGTTGCAGGAAGCAGCCATGATCTCTCATGCACTGGAAACCCTGTGGTCTGCACAGATGCATGAGGGACAAAGCACTGCACAGACCTCTAGGTGAGTCTTTAGGAGAAGTCTGAGTCTACTAGGTATGGTAGTGTATGAGGGAGGTAATACTCTGTGAATTCGAGGCCAGCCTGGTCTCTAGAGCAAATATCAGGCCAGCCAGGTCTGCATAGTGAGACCCTGTCTAAAAATAAAAATAAAATAAAAATAAAATAAAAATAAAAAAATAAAAACAAAAATAAAGATGTACAGTTGGATGTATAACTTTCTCCCACCTCCCCCTGATTAAATCTGTATTAAAAACCTTTTCTTAATATATTCCCAACTTTTGTTCATAAAAGGAAAGTGGTAAATAGAAAAAAGAATCCTGCAGAGTGTGAAAGTGCTGCAGAGGCCACCCTATGACTCAACAAGACACACCCACTCCTCCAAACAATGACTGTCTTCTTAAATCGCTCTGTGACTTGACTGTGTTAGAAAGTCCATCCTTAGTGCAGACAGGGGGGGATCTGGGGCCTGATGGGAGGTAGTGAGGTCAAGAGGGGTCCACCTGGTGAGTGGATTAACATCCTCTAGCGAGGCTGTGAGACTCTATGTTGGGTCTCCTGCTGTCTCTTAGAGGCTTTCTCTCCATGTCATTCACAGCAGACTGGCCATCACTAAATGGGGCATCTCGATGTGACACTTCACAGCCTCCAGAGTCTTGAGCTGGATGTACTTCTTTATTACCCAGTCCATGGCACTCGGCTTTATCAACACAGCATGGGATAGCCCACACTCGAGCCCAGCAGAGTTCCTAGCACCTACTAAAAGGGATTTAGGCACTGTTTCCCCTTATGCTCTTCTCAAGCATGGATTGAGGACAGGGGTCCAGAGTCATCAATGTTTCCAGACTTCCCGTCCCACCGGCATCCTGGGAGGTGATGAGGTCAACACTGGGCAGAGGATAAGGATGAGGCACAAAGTCAGAGGAAGCCATGTTCCATAGTTCCTGGGGTCTGGCCTTGGGGTCCCCATCAGGGAAGGGCAGCCACGATAGGGTAAGCCAGCCACATTCTGAGAAGGGAACAAAAAAGTGTGGAACTCCCCCCAGAGAACCGAAACAGAAAAAGAGGTTTTTGCTTTCCCAGTGCCTGAGAATTGCATTTAGAGAATTCCTCTCTTTTATTCAGCTTTATTTATAATTGCAAAGGAGTAACTTGCTGATGTCCGGTTTTCTGCAGAAGTACTCTTTTGATGATGTATTCTTTTAAGATAACGCATCATTTACTATTACCAACAGGAATTTTTCCAAGCTTTTATTTTTTTAAAAAAAAAAAAACAACTTAGAATTTTTCCTAAGAAGTTCTCCCACTGCAAGCCAGAACCACGCCCCAGAGAAGACACTGCTGTTCTCGTCCTTCCTCACCAGCATTGGCTGAGTTCCTGTGTGCACCTGGCTGCCAGACTTGTTGAGGACAACGATGCATAGGACAAAGTTGGGGCTTCTAGGGCTTATGGAGGGATAAAACCCCTTGAAGAAGAGGAAGTAGCATGCCCAGAAGGAAGATGGAGCTAAATTCCCAGAATAGCTTTCGTACTCCTACCTGCTCAAACACACCAAGACACTGCTCTTGTTCTGAGAAAAAGCTGAAGTCCTCTGACAGCCTGGAGGTCCTGCTCCATCTGTTGGCTCCTTTCCTCTTCTGCCTCACTACCCTACCTCCCCCCTATGCCCACCCCCCACTTATGAGATCCCTCCATTCCTCACATCAGCCTCCCTGGGCTGCTGTAAGTCTCAGTGTGCTTGAACTTGCAGTGTCTGTCCCCTCCCCCAGGCACCTACTCAAGGTGCTTCCCAGCTCCTTCAGGCCTTGCCTTGCTCATCACCTCTTTGTGAGGCATTGCCCCACCCAGACTCTCCACACAGTACACTCTGTAAACCTCCACTAAAACATAGGGTCTCATAGGTCTAGGGACCCCCACTTTGAAATCTACTGCAAGTTCTTCCTGGCAGCTCATGAAGATCCAACCCCACCACAAATGAAGCCATGACAGCCACTTACTTAGAGGTTGATCTGTAGTGTGGCTCTTGAGTAAACTAAGAGCCCGGCATCTCTGCTTTGTCTGAGTTACTTTGGGTCAGACTCCTGCTTGAGTCTGAAGACGGATGGGGATCAATTAAGTAGTGACTATCTACCTGACCCATCTCGTCCCCTTTAAGACTGAAGCCATACAGATGAGTCATTCAAGGGGACCCATCATCTATCTAAATTTGTAGTCACCTGGATTCCAAGAAACCATAAACAGGGGGCAGAACACTCCCCAGATG
Source organism: Arvicanthis niloticus (assembly GCF_011762505.2). NCBI lineage: Eukaryota > Metazoa > Chordata > Mammalia > Rodentia > Muridae > Arvicanthis > Arvicanthis niloticus. The sequence goes on along the minus strand of NC_133433.1, from coordinate 30,223,419 downwards.
TGAACAGCTGTCTCTGATGAGAAGGCCATACTCTACGGCAGGAGAAACCATCTTATGGGAACCAGATGAATCCTCTCAAAGTGATAGTGATGGAGACCCCTTCGAACCACTCGTAGAAACAGAGCAAAGCCAATAGTCAACCAGATCGTACTTTGACCAGGATCCACTTGATTCTGCATACCACATGTGCCTCCTGACTCAGTTCTTCCTCTCAAAGCTAAAGCTCACATGAGCACCTTGAAAATGGACTGGGAGTCACTAGGCTCCTTTCTTGCCTCCTCTTCCCAATGCTCACTAATTAAACCTTCTTTCTCCGCTCTTCTGCATCATTGGTGCAGTGGAAGGTGGAGTGACTAATGACACCTAGTTTATTGGAGCCACTGGCAGAACCCAGCTGTATGCCCTAAAACTCCAGCAGCAACGCTGTTTTCATGATCTGAAGAGGAGCCCAGAACTGTGGGTTTAAGAAGGCAGATCTGGCTTTCTAACCAAATGGTCCAAAGTCACCATGTGAAAAAAAAAAAAAAAAAACAAAAAAAACAAACCACCATTGGAAGATTTAAGTAAAAAGTGACAGAATTCAGAGCTGCGATGCAGCTCAGTGTTGGAGGACTTGCCTCTTATGGCATCCTAGCACAGCAACTTGTCAGGACTACATCAGGCATTCATGGGGACCTATCACCCACAGTCCCAACAGCAGGGAGAGCACAGGCTAAGTCAGAGGCCAGTTAATTACACCTGGAGAGTGAAATTATGTCTCCATTAGGTTTTGTGAACAAAGTTTTGTTGGAATATGGCCACACCCCTCCCACCTTCACCCTTTGAGCACTGCAGCTGGAGTCTGAACCAGACAGGGCCTCAGGCTAAGCTGCACCCCAGGCCCAAGCTCATTCCTTTATTTAACTGCCTGTAGCTGCCTTCCTACCAGAACTGTACAGTTAAAGCTACTCAGCCATCTGTACGTGCAGGCGTGCATTCCCAGGCTTATCTAACTCCAGTTCAAAATGTGGACATTTGGACTGAACATGAAGGAAGTTCCTTTCCCTAAACAATACAGTCAAACAACTGTTTACATACCATTTGCATTGCTTGGAATCACAAATAAACATAGAGATGGTTTAAAGTATTCAGCTGGATAAGTGAGATTCCATGCAGTACCAAACCATCTTGTATTAAGAGGATTGAATATCCATAGGTCTTGGTATGGGGTTGCAGGAGGGGCTTCAGGAATCAATCTCTTTGTTCAGGCCTAAGACAACTATAACACTTGGAACAGAAACTATAGCAGGAAAAACAACAACAGCACCTCCACCACCACCACCACCACCACCACCACCACCACCACCACCACAACCACCACCACACCACACACACACACACACACACACACACACACACACACACACACACACACCTATTATGTTATTCTAAGAAGATTTCCTAGCCTCTGATAGAAACTAAGGGCCAAAAGGTAAAGCTAAAATCTGTGATAGATACTTAGAAACAACATTAAAATGTAGATGGGCATGCGGAGTTCGAGAGAGGAGCTGAGACCCACACTTGAAGATGTGCAGGGTGGGCAGTCCTGCAAGTCTGATAAACATCTGGGACATGGATTCTACATATTCTCTAGACTTAATAGACAGTCCCACTGAGGTATTCTGTAGTCTTGGATTGGTATTTCCTAACAGAAATACCAACATGTTTAGAAGTGGCTGTCTTCTAGAATTATCATTTACTATATTTAAGATAAATTTTACCATTTCTTTCCTTCCTTTTATATCTCAATCTTTGCAAGAAAATAATCTCAGACTAGTCAAAGACTACATACAGTTTCTAAACTGTTAGAGACTAACAGTTTGTTCTGGTTTCAATGTAAAACATCCCCCGTGGGTTCATCTGTGATTTGTATACTTGGGGCCTCTTCTAGTGACAGTATTTTGGGAGGTTGTGGAAGCTTTGGGAGATGGGTTTTATGGAGAAATGGGTGTCTGGAGTGGGGGGCCTTGAACTTTATAGTTTGTCCCTGCTTCCTGCTCCATTTCAGCTTCCTGTTCAGTCAAGATATGAAGGAGTTTCAGAGCCACACTGCCACGCGCTCTGCCACCAGGGACTCTGTAATCCTGAACTGTGAGCCAAAATGAAGCTGTCCTCCCTTGAGTTGCTTTCCTCAGGTGTTCTATCACGTCACCGAGAAGTGTAACTGGTATTATACTTCTACAAACAGTAACTACAAACAGTAGAGCAGTTCCAAGTTACACAGTAGAGCTGTCCCAGAGATTAAGCTAAGCAATCTCATTTATTTTTACCACCCAGTGAGGAGGTTGGCTTCCATTTTACAATTCACCTAAGGAATGATCTGTCCGACTCTGCAGTTTTAACAGTGCCTTTCACGGATGTGACGTCAACTACCTACTTGGATGGCTTGCACAGTGGCTTTTAAAGGGCCACTCCCAGTTACAGGTAAGGGGACATCCTTTGTTTGGGTGTTTCTACCCGTTTCTATTTCTCTTTGGTTCCTGTTTCAGAGTCAGTTCCCAATCCATAAGAAAACAATGCCCCTAATCCCTTCTGTGGTAACTGAAGATTTTCATTGTCAGTTTCTCTGGCACCTGGTCAAGGTTTGTGATAAGCTAAGTGAAATAAACTGCATGTTCTGGGAATTTATTCACACTGAAGGATACTGTCCAGAGCCTGAGGAGGAGATCTAGGCTTAGAGTAAGTGAATGCTCTCCAGTCAAGGCCCAGGCCACAGAGCCCCCTCCATGGTCAGCAAGCAGATGCTTTCTAGAGGAGGCTAAATCCTCCCCAAGGTTACAACAGCCACTCTGAGCTTTAGCAGACTCTGGTTTTAGCAGCTCAAGGTTGAGTCTATTTCACAGCAAAGAGGAGGGAGGAAGGACCCCTCAGTAAGCAGCATTGCAGCATTTCAAAATGCTTCCAGCAGTGGTAGTGCACACCACTCAGGAGGCAGATCTCTGAGTTTGAGGCCAGCCTGGTCTCCACAGAGAAATCCTGCCTCAGAAAAACACAAATACAAAGACAAAGAAACGAACAAAGTGCTTCTAGACAGAAGTGAGAACTGCTTTAGGTTTTTTTGTTTGCTTGTTTATTTTTTGTTTTATAGTTGTTTTGAGGTTTTTTTTTCTATTTCAAGAAAGGCAAGGTAGTGTATGTAGTCTTTGACTAGTCTGAGATTATTTTCTTGCAAAGATTGAGATATAAAAGGAAGGAAAGAAATGGTAAAATTTATCTTAAATATAGTAAATGATAATTCTAGAAGACAGCCACTTCTAAACATGTTGGTCTCAAAACCTCTTTTAGCACTTAGCTCTCTCCTCAGCTTCTCCTTGCTCGTGATGGGTAGAATAATGTCTACCCAGAATCCCTGTGTGTAATCCCCAGTTGTCTACACACTGGTTTCCATGGGAGCCTAAAGGCCACATCCTTTCCACCTCAAGCCATAGCCCTCAGGTCTTAGAGGTCTGGTCCAGGTCAGTGGTGGCTCCAGTTTCCCCCCAGAGAACTTATCTAGGAAGGCCCTCTGCCTCCACCCGTCTAGCCGCTCCTCCTATCTGTGAATTCCATTTTCCACAGACTCAACCAGTTGCAGATTTAAAATATGTAGGTTAAAAGAAAAAGCCCACATCTATTGGAATATGTACATTTTTGGACTACCCTTTAATAACACTACCCTTTAATAACATCGTGCGTAGTGTTTACATTGTATTCAGTATTGTAAGGAATCTTGAGATGATTTACAGCATGGGGGTTGATGAGCATAAGTGTCTTATTTATAACAGACACTCAACAATTATTGTTTGATGGGCTGGAGATGTAGTGCCAGTCAAGGGCGCTTGCTGCTCTTGGCAGAGGAGCTGAGTTCAGTTCCCAGCACCCACACCAGGCAGCTCACAACCACCTGTAACTCCAGCGCCAAGGCATCTGACATCTTCTGGCCTACATGAGCACCAAGACACGTGTGCATAAGATCACACATACACATGCAGAACCAAAATAAAATCTTTTAAAAACCCCAAACCTACTGGGAAAACATAAAACTGTGTTTTCCAGTTTCACTGTATACTGTTTTATGCAGCTTCTGCCTCTTTTTCTTCTTCTTTTTTTTTAACTTCAAAACATTTTAACTATGTTTATTTACCTATTGTGTAAGTATGTAGGCGTACACACGCAGAGGCAAGTATGGATAATTAGTGAAGTTGCTTCTTTTCCTCTCCACAGGAGCTACAGGGATGGAACTCACACTGCCAGGCTTGGCTACAAGTCCCTTTACCTGTGGCTGAGCCATCTTGCCTTTTTTAAGGTTTTAAAGTTGAACTATCCTACTTTGAAAAAAGAATTAAAGTGAGAGACCGGTTTCCACCCCCTAATGAGGAAACATCAACCCTCCAGGAGAACAGGGTGGAGTAAATCCCAGAAAGGGAACTCTGAAGCACTAATTCTGGACAAACACGGTTCTGGGTTCCAGGAAACAAGCTCTGTCCCAGGCAACTCCAGCTTCACACTTCACATCTTTGCACTTCTGTTTGATTTTTATCTCATTTTTACAAATCTTTGACAATGGCTGTGTGAAGTTCCCAAAAGTAATCGGTGAGTTTAAAATAATTTCAACCAAAATCTTAACATGATTTTTCCTTGGCACCTGACAAGCTGATTGTAAAATTCACAAAGAACATGTTTAAGAATAACCAGGATAATTGTCGCAAAGGGAGATGGAGTAGGCAAGATGGCTCCCACCTGAGAAGGGGATGGATCAGAAGCCTAAGGTAATTAAGAGGGCATGGTATTGACTCAGGGTCAGAGTTTTAAAAAAAAATGCTTGGTGGATAGAGATGGAGTTTCCAGGCAAAGTAGAGGTGGTATTTCGGCTGAGTGGGAAAAGGGCAGATTATTAAATACATGACATTCAGAAATATGAGAGGACCGGAGGTCACTGCTATCTTGCCATCTTGTATCAGACAGACAGACAGACAGACAGACAGACAGAAGAAACACACACACACAAACGTAAAAAAAGTCATAAAAATTAGAAGAAATTATCATATTAATTTATGACAGAAGGCTTATAACCCCAAGGTAAAAAAAAAAAAAAAAAAAAAAAAAAAAAAAAAAAAACGCCGTAAAGAAAAAAAAATGACAACTGTGACATAAAAATAAAGTCTCCTCTACAATGAGGCACTATCATGTCAAACTTTTAGCAATATGAAGAAGTAAGAAAAACTTACATCTCATGAGGCAAAAGATTAGTTAAAACATAGAAGCAATGCTTATGAATTAGTAAGGAGTCAGCATCCCAAAGTAGAAATGATCACATATATATCTCTAGCTTGTTTTTCAAGGAAGACTCATAAATGAACAATAAACACAAGGAGGTATAGTCTCACCAGGCATGGTAGTAATTCCTGTATAAAGGAGGCTGGGGCAATAAGATCACAAAGACCAGCCTGGGCTATATGGCCTTCCTCACAAAACCAAAATTACCTGATTACCTTAGCCTGGCAATGTTCTCTAACAAGAACCCAAATACCAGACATGAGAAGCCCTCTTTTGAGTTGTTGGCTGGGGCCATCCAAGAGACTTTCCAGTCATACAGGCTGTTGCTTCTGTCCCCAATGATGGAAGGTAAATGCTTATGGCTGAAGACATCATGCACTTCAGAAATAGGACCCAGAGCTCCCTGAGCTGCAATTGACCTTAATGCCTCCCCAAGAACCAGTTTTCACGGTACCAGAAGCTCCAAGGCATCATGTGAGTTTCCAAAGGAGTGAGTCAGACAACAGTAGTATCTAGCTATGACCTCTACAAACCACATCAACCACCAGCATGGCATGACAATCCTAAGTGTGCAGTAGTGACACGCATACCTTGGTAGTAACCAACAATTCTCTAATTGGACTCTAGACCCAGTCCACAACAGTAGAACCATTCCTGGTGCCAGAACCCTAACCAGCTACCTGGTGCTAGTGAAGTCATGTTGGTTACTAAAAGGTTAATCTACAGCCATGTTGGTTATTGGAGGATAAGCTATAGCCCAGGATGATTCTAACAATAATCTATAAGCATGTCTTTTCACCCTCAGATAAATGTGGTCTTTACTCTTCATCAAGGAAACCTTTTGTGCATTAAATGGAGACCGTTACAGAAAACTACAATCAATCAAATGCCTTGTTGTGGAGCCCAGTCCCAAAGGAAACGCCTAAAAACACTCCCACAACTAAGGCGCAGGAAACATTTCTGAAAAGAGAGTGGAAATATTGTAAAATCAAAAGAGTCAAGGAGTTTGAGATTGTGCCTCATAGTAACATCAGAAACTGCGATCATGAAGTCTCATCAAGTCACATCAACTGATCATCCAGTACCACGTGCTCAGCCTGAAAACACACATACAAGTAACAAACAGGTTATGTTTAGGAATATATATATATACGTACATATGTGATGAAATAATAACTAATGAAAATAGAGGCCACGAATGTGAAGGCAATGAGGAGGGGCATATGGTAAGGTTTTGAGAAGGGAAACAGAAGCAAACAAAAAGGCGAGAAAAGGGAAATTATAAAGCTTAAAGTAACCTTGACAGTGCCTAGCAAGACAGTTCTTCCACCCATGGCGGCAGGCATGGAACCTGTCCTGGCTAGATTTTTGTCAACTTGACACAAGCCAGAATCATCTGGGAATAGGAACTTCACTTGAGAGAATGCCTCCATCTGCTTGACCCATAGGCAAGTTTGTGGGACATTTTCTTACTTAATGTCTGACCAGAGAGGCACGAGCCCACTGTGAGCAGTGCCACCCTGGTCCTGAGTTGAATAAAGAAAAAGAATAAAAAACCAGCAAACAGCATTTCTCCATGGCCTCTGCTTGAATCCTTGACTTTGGATTCTTGCTTTGAGTTCTTGTCCTTGCTTCCCTTATAAGAGACTACAACTGTAAACTGAAATAAACCTTTTTCTTCACAAAACAGCAACAACAAAACCAAAACAAGGTCATGGGTCACACTATGATAAATTCAAATACCCCATTCCTTCAGGGGAAGCAATCTAACTGTATCTGTTATAATTCTAGACTTCCTAGATCTGGCCCTGCCGCACTTCTCAGCTACCTCTCTCTCCTCTCTCTCTCTCTCTCTCTCTCTTCTCTCTCTCTCTCTCTCTCTCTCTCTCTCTCTCTCTCTCTCATCTGTCTGTCTGTTTCATTTATATAAAACACAACCTGGTTGTCTACCCAAAGGTTGAAACAGGCAGCTGAGAGGTGTTAGAACTCTAGTTTGCATATTTGAAGGTATGTATTTCTCCTTTTCTGGTGCTAGTAAGATAATTTTTGGGCTAGGGAGATGGCTTGGTTCTTAAAAGCGATTGCCATGCAAACTTGAAGACCTAAATTCAGTCCTGAGACCACATGTAAAAAGCCATTTGTGGTGGTATATGCTTTAATCCCAGCACTCCTACAGAGAGAAGGGAAGTGGAAACAAGAGTCAGCCTGGAGCTCAAAGGCCAGCTAGCCTGAAATACATTCTACAGTAGAAACAAGAAAGATCCCGCCTCAACAAGGTGAGAACCAACACCCCCCCCCCAAATTTGTCCTCTGACTTCTATGAGTATGCTGTGGCACACACAAACTCACATTCACACTCACCTATGCACAAATAATATTAAATATATATTAAATTTAAAAAAAACAATGGTCATTTAATGAGTTAGACCAATAGAAATTGGAAGGAAGCTGCATCATGACTGCACAGAATTTTGTGAGTGCCCTGGCATCCAAGCTCATGGTCAGAGGCCTCATCACAAGAGAGTGTGCGCCAGTTGCTCTCAGCCCAGCAAGCATTTTGTCCAACTGGGAGTAAAAGATACAGGCAAAGAAATCATTCAAAATAAGAGGAATATTCCATGCACTGCCAATGTCCACAGGAGGAAGAAGGAGTGAGGCCTCTAGATGTGGGGCTGGGTTCTCCCAGAAGATCGCTGTATCTGTAGAAATTCCTTCTCTAAGCTCAGGACAAGCCAGGTATGGTCTTTATTTCTACCCTTAATGTCCACTGTAGGCCATCTGGTCTTTTGAACCATAGAACTGTATGCTGGTAAATGTGTATCATTTAAACAACGAAGTCACAAAACTTGGGTAAAAAATGCCATGGGACACAACTGTGTGCTTCCCAGGATGAGTCTAACACCATATTTAGCCTTTGTGTCTCTTATTGTGTTTTTTAAAACTGAGTGTCAGCAGATTGTCTTCTCAGGGACAGCTAAAAACATCTGTAGGAAAAGTGCATGTGCATGTGTCTGTGTGTACCTCATGTGTCACTCCTCAGGACACCAAATACCTTGTTTTTTCAGTAGGGTCTCTCACTAGGACCTGGGACTTGTAGGCTAGGTTGGTAGTCAGTGAGCCCTCAGGACCTGCCTGTTTCTACTTCCCCAGAACTAAGATTACAAACTTGTTGGCTTTTTAATTTGTGGGCTTGCAGAGTGGAACTCCCATTTGAGTAGTTTCCCTGGTTGTCTAGTGGATTTGGGGCTCTCTCATCCTTCTGCATGTATGGTAAGTACTTTACTCATTAAACTATCCCTCCAGTTCATCACTTCACACACACACACACACACACACACACACACACACACACACACACACACATATATATATATATATATATATATGTATGCGGGAAAGATGACTCAGCAGTTAAGAGCACTGACTGCTCTTCCGGAGGTCCTGAGTTCAATTCCCAGCAACCACATGGTGGCTCACAACCATCTGTACTGGGCTCTGATGCCCTCTTCTGGTGTGCACGAAGACAGTGATGATATAGTCACATATATAAAATAAATAAATCTTTAAAAATGGTAAAAAATAAAATAAAAATTTGAATCCCAGGGGATTCGATGACCTCTTCTGGTCTCTGCAGACACCAAGCATGCACAAGGTACACAAACATACATTTATGCAACACCCATGTGCTTAAATTAAAAAATTTAAAAAAAAATATTCTTTTAAAAACCTACAGTTTTGAACTTGGTTGGTGAGAGACTACCACACATTTCCATGAAGGGTTCTCTGTGTGCAGAATAGACCAGTCACCACCCAGTAGATTCTCTTAGGACTGAACACAGCTTATGCATGCTCCAAATCAGAAGGAACAGTGTCTCTGGGACCCATAGCACATCTAGGTTATAGTCTTGTTGATTTGTGGGTTGGTAAGAGTTTGTGTGAGAGGCTGCCCAAGCCCCTGGGCAGCAGCTGCTGGCGTGATAGATTTGTGCTGAACTCCAATTATTGGGAATGGAAACCTGAGTCTGGAGAAGGCACCATCGTATCCTAGGGTGCCAGGCAATCTGAATTGGCAGCTGACTCTTGGCTCCACAATAAACTCAGCCCTCACAGGCAGTCGGGCCACAGAAATTTATGAGCCCCAAGGAACGTGTGTGACCAAGGCTGCTCAAAGGAGGCGATACATTGTGCAGGACCGACTGTCAAATAACATGGTAGGATTTCTCCAGTGGTCCCAAGACTTAGAGATTACATCTTCAACACATCAATAACTTAGCCCCTGGTTAGCAGGGGCGCACTGGAGCATGACTAATCAGCGGATGAAAGTGTCTTTGTGGGGATTAACTTTAATGAAAAGAAAAGGGATAGTTATTCAGGGTTGGAATTCCTCCACAAATCAAAGGGCACACTGACACAACAGGTTCATAAGGTAAGAATGAGGCCATTGTGGGGAATTAAGGAATGGCTACTTTTTATATAAGTCACAGGTCAGGGCTCTTTGGTTGTGGGTTCCATGGGAATTGGGACTTCAAGTTTTTCAGGTGTATTTAGGGAGGCTAAGCAGTCTTTAAAGAAAACCAGATGTCTGTGTCCATATTAACCCTTTCCCAGTGGCTTCCAGGCTGCCTGGCAACTAACCCATTGTGTCTGCAAGAGAGAGCTGCCCGCTTACTTCAAATATAGTGTGTAGGATCCATGCTGAACCTGTTGCCTACCCTGTGGGCTACTCTCACAGACAATGGCAATGACTGTACTCAGCCTTATGGCCATGTAAGAAAGACACTTCTCTGCTCTTCACAGTGAAAACAGGTCAGCCAGGATGAGCCAGGATGAGCCAGGATGAGCCAGGGATAAGCTTCCCTTTATAAGTGATCACATTTACTTCCTCATGACCTCCAAGTCACACCTCTCTGATGTAATGCTCTGAGAACACATGTCACTAATGCGATGCTTGTGTCCAGACTTCATAACTTGAATCTCATGATGAAGGAACTACCAGATAGAGAAGAATTCCATGAAGCAACAGGCTCGTTCTCTAATACCACGGTTGAAGAACCATTTGGGATTAAGAAAGACCAAAAAGATAAGACAACCTATCTAGGCTAGCACCTTGCCACAGTGCAAGTGCTGCCACAATGAGGGCAGACACAGGTAGGACACATGCACCTGTCTTATGAGCTAGGAAATATTTAGAGTATGTCTTCAATCTTAAATTTTCTAAATTTCATAACTGTATAACAGTTATGTAAGAGAGTTCTTGTTTTGTCTTGTGGATTTTTGCCGTTTGTTTTTTTGTTCTGGGAATTGAACTAGGGCCCAATGCTTGTTTGGGCAAGCCCTCTACTCATGAGCTATGGCGCCAGCCTGTGAAATGCTATTCTTGTTTGTATGGAATACACAATACACATGGAGATTTGGTGGTTAACTGAGACCCAGAAGGTTTGTGGGCAGTGGGTTAAGTGCTTGTTGTATAAACCCAAAGGCCTGTGTCCTCATCACCAACACTCCTGTAAAAAGCCAGGGGTGCCATATGCCTGTAGTCCCTGTGGTGGGGATATGGAGACAGTAGAACCCTGGGTGCTTACTAGGAAATCATTCTAGTGAGTCAGCATAGGCCATGTTTGATGAGAGAGCTAACCCCAAAACTGAGATGGAGTGGGATTGAGGAAGACACTCAGTGGGACAGAGAAGCACACATCACAATGACCAGGAAGCAGACAGTGAGCAGGGCTATCCTCTGGCTTCCTGCCTTTACCCCTTTACTCCATCCGGGCCCCCAGACCATGGCATGGAGCTGCTTGAATTCAGGGACGTTGATCTTCTCTGGAAACACTCCCATAGACACGCTCAGTGGTGTGCTTTACAAATCTCTCTGGAGCCTGTCAGGACAGTGAAGCTGGCAGTCAACATCAACCATTCCATACAAAGAGAATGGGAAATACAGCGAGATACAAGCTAACCATTTGTGTGACTCCATGGGAAATGCCCAGGAGTTCATTGTACTGTTGTTATAGCTTCTGGGTAGCTTCCAGACATTTTCAATATAAAAAACAACAAAACCAGGCAAAATCAAAAACAAAAAACAAAAAATAAAACCTAACGAAACAACAATAACAAACCAAACAAGTTGTATTTTAACAATGGTAAAAGCAGGGGGAAAAATGCATACCAACAGAAGAAGCCCTGCCTGAATTCCTATTGTTGCAATCAGTCAATCTACTAGAGAGAGAGAGAGAGAGAGAGAGAGAGAGAGAGAGAGAGAGAGAGAGAGAGAGAAATGCTTCAGCCAGTATCCACTAGAAATGTTTTGTCTTTGATTTTCATATCTACCAGCATGTACGAATATGGACAGACCTACCGTCCTCACCCCCTCACCCCCTCGTCCAGTCTGGAGCTGTGAGGAAATTCTTTTCTTTTCTTTTTTTTCTTTTTCTTTTCTTTTCTTTTTTTTTTTTTTTTTTTGAGGAAATTCTTTTCAACCCACTGTTTTATTCTGTTTCTTTTGTTTTGTTTGTTTTAATAGGTTGGCCTTGTGACTTACAGACTTGCAAGATGGCTGCAGCACTTTCTGACATCATGACTTCTTTCCAGGAGGGAAGTGGGTTGAAAATAAAGACAGAAGAAAAGGGACACTGTCCCAGAAGCCTTTGTGGTCCAGTTATGGGGAAATGTGACCAAAATGTGTTTTCTAATCATCTCTTACCACGAAATGACTGGTCTAGCGTCGGAAACTGAGACTGAACCCCAGGTCGGTTCTGGTTCTGTTTGTCCCCTCTATGTGTCTTTGTACAGACGTCTCTACCTGTCTTGGTCAGTCTGTTTCCTCAATGTGAAATGAGAAATTGAAGCTGTATTGTTATCCAAGGTTCTCCTCTAGTAACAAATCTGTGATTGCATAGGTTTATTTGCTTTTTGGTTTTGTCTTGCTTTGTTTGTCTGAAGTGCACAAAATCTCTAATTTAAACTAGCTTTTACAATTAGTATTTTCCCTCCCTATTTTCTGAGCCAGGGCCTCACTGTTTCTCAGACTGGTCTTGGACACATGGACTCAAATCATCCATGTACCTAGGACTAGAGGCATATGTCCCCACATCTAGATAAGGAAATGTAGTATCTCACAGAAGAGGGAAGCTGAGCAGCCAGGGATCCCTGTGACCTCTCCACTTACAAGGCTGTCAGCAAGGTAGGCACTTTTCCTTTGTTCATCTGCTCACCTGCTATGGCAGTTTGAATAAGTGTTTCTGTAGATTCATGTATGTGAATGCTTGGCCTATAGGGAGTGGCACTATTAGGAGGGTGGCCTTGTGGGATGGAGTGTGTCGCTGTGGGATGGGCTTTGAGGTCTCTTATGTTCAGACTCCACGAAGTGCAGGTGACTGTCTTGGCTCCCTTCAGATCAACATGCAGGGCTCCTCCAGCTCTGTGTCTGACTGCACACCGCCATGCTTCATGCCGTGATGATAATGGACTAAACCTCTGAAACTGTAAGCCAGCCCTAATTAAATGTTAGAGTTGCCTTGATTATGGTGTCCCTTCGAAGCAATAAACTCGAGACACCTGGCTTCCTATGAAACACACATGCAGCTATTGTGGGTCAGGAGTGTGCACCCAGATAAGACAAGGTGCACAGGAGTTGAAATACTGTCACCCAGCTCTCTTGAATAGAGAGACAGCTTCCCTGGAAGGCTCCAGGCGGCTGCCCTCTTTCACATATGTACACAGGATTGGCAAGGAGTACGGAATAACCCACTAGGTTTAGGCTAAGACACTTAGACAGCTGTGGTGACACAAACTTCGGGTAGCCAGCCGTTCTGGATCCTTTATAATGGGAACTTGATTTGGAAAATAATTTTTCTTCCAGATACCACAGTACAGTTCATACATATCAAAGGCTCACATACAGTTGCCTCATCCCCTAAATCAGCACTGACCACTTCCATCTTAGGCAAGGAAATATCTCCCTTACTGACTACTCCAAGAAACAGGGAGAAAAAAAAAACCCACAGGCTTGAAAAAGCATGGGCACCCGTGGTGTTTGTGCGCTGTAACTACTGACTCATTTATATCCATGTATTAATTTAACAAATAATTATTGAGTATATACAATCTCCCAGGTGCTGATGAAAAGCTGTAGTCTCTCATCTTAATTAATTTACAGTCTGATGGTTAAAACAGACACATGGAAAATTAGAGTGAATCTTGTTAATGGCTAGAGTCAGGAAGAAGGAATATTTAAACACTGGGTGACATCATAAAGGGAAATTGCAACTGACTCAGAGCTCTGGATTTTCATTATGTTAATCATGTTATAAAATATGGACAGGATGGTGCATCTGTATGTGTGCATGTACATATGTCCATGTTGTGTGCTTATATGTGTGTGTTCTGTGTGTATACGTATGTGCCTGAGATAACATTGTTTCCCCTCCCCCCGTGGGTGTGTGTGTATGTGTGTGTATTTGTGTTTGTGTATATATGTGTATGTGTTTGTGTGTGAATATGTGTATGTGTGTATGTATGTGTGTATGTGTGGGTGTGTGTACATGTGTGTGTGTATGGGTGTGTGTATGTGTGTGTATGTGTATATGTGGATGTGTGTATATGTTTGTGTGTGTCTGTGTATGTGTGTGCGTTTCCACAGTGGGTCTCACTGTTTCTCCCAGACTGTTCTCAAGTACTGGAAACATCCTCTTACCTCAGCCTCCCATGGAGGGGGGGGGGAGGGCTGTGGAGGGCACAGGATTGAAAACTCAGTGTTGTAAAACCAACATAAAATTTAGATAGATTTTAAAAGATGTGTGGTCTGAGGATGTGGCTCAGTCACAGAGCATCTTCCCAGGCACCTGTAGATAGTAGTGATGCAATGGGCTGACACTCTGTATCAATCATGTATAAAATGTTTTTAAAACTAAAGAAGGCAGTCGCAAAAAACAGTAAGGAAAAAGGGTTACCAAGGACAGACAGAAAGATTTTAAACTAAATATAGAACTACTGGAAGCATAAACATGAAAATTGAATTATAAAATGTAATGGGGGTGGTTAGGTACCAGGTTAGTAATAGCTGTAAAAATGATTTATAAAATGGAAGAAATTCTGAGAATATAAAGCAAAGAAAAATAGTCAGATTGGACCGAAAAGGGTCCAATTGACGTTTATGATGTCTATAAAGGACACACTGTAGATTCAAAAATATAAATATGTTGACAGTAAATAGAAGGAAAAATAACGTATAACTGCTTAAAGAGTGAAATAAAAGAATCATAGTGGCTTTATAGTGTGAAACATAATCAAATTCAAGGTAACAGATATTAGAAGACCAAAGGGAGCATTGTGACAAAGTGGGAAGACACAATTATAAATTAGATACAACTAAAACACTTTTCCAAGTACATTGACAAAACCTCACAATTAGAAAGAAAACCAGACTTTATCCATTATATTTGCAAATTTTAAGAATATCCTTCCAAGTCAGGCAGCAGTGACTCACATTCTTAATCCCAGCAACTCAAGAGTCAGAGGCAAGTGGATCTCTGTGAGTTTGAGGCCACAGTGATCCAGGACATATTCTAAGACAGCCAGGGCTACACAGAGAGATTCTGACTCAAACAAACAAACAAACAATAACAACAAAAACCAAAAAAACAAAAAAACAACCCCCCAAAAACCAAAAAACCAAAGACCAAGCCAAACAAAACAAAAAACAAACCAAAGAATAGGCTTCCATTAGCTGACTGACTAGTGAGGATCTTGAGACCATGGTTAGCACCAACTTGAGCTGATACACATAGCACAGTTCAACCAACAACAGAGGGATGGACAAGCAATACTTCCCATGCAGTATATTATAGCCGGAAATTACATCTCCATACATTCATAACATTGTAGCCATAAGATGCTCATCAAAGGAAGGTTAAATTAGAAATTCAAAATAGAAAGGGAAAACATAGCTAGCTCTCTAGTATTTGTACAGTAAACACACACTGTGAACTGAAGAAGAAATTTCAAGGGCGCTGGAAACCATCCTGAACTGAGCCAAATGGCAACGGACAACATGAAAATTATGGTTGCAGCTCAGGTTGGCAGAAAGGATAATTTATAGTTTTGAACCCTTTTACTAAAAATCTAAAATCGACAGTGTAATTTTTGCCCGAAATGGATAAGGAAAAGGAGACTAATTAGAACATAAAATAAATAGAATGCAGGAAACGATAAAGGATGGGGTAGAAACTAACAAAAGGAGAAAAAGAACAGAAGAAACAAAGTAAGAAAGTTGACATTGCAAAAAGAGTCACAAAGTTTATAAAACGTTAGGTAAGTGACAAAGGGGAAAATAGAAGATTCAACATAGCGAGCTGAGAACCAGTTGAAAGCAAAAGGCTTGTGAGGAAACAGACAACTTCATGTGAGCACAAAGGTGATTTAGAATAGAAAATGGTCAAATTTCTAAACAGACACACTACTAAAACACATGTAATAGAAAAAATTAACTTTAATAAAATTAAAAATAAAGACATTGAATTGGTGATTTAAAAATCCTCAGAACAAACACACAAAAACCAACCAAACAACAGTTTAAAGAAAAAAACCTGCAAAAGTCTCTATGGCTTTACTAGTACATTTTTATGCTTAAAAAAGTATCAGTCCTACCCAAAATCTTTCAAAAATATGGTAGGATCAGCTTTCACTTATTTTTTTGATTAGAGTACTAACCTAGCATCAGAAAATGACATCATAAGAAAGAATACTCCAGACCAACATCTATTTTAAAAAGATTTATTTTTATTTTATATGTATGAGTGACTGTGTGCGTGTGTGTGTGTGTGTGTGTGTGTGTGTGTGTGTGTGCATGCCCGGTGCTGGTGGAGGCCAGAACATGGCATCAGATCCTCTGGAATGAATTTGCACGTGGTTGTGAGCTGCTATGTGGGTGCTAGGAACTAATTTCAGGTTCTCTGCTAGAGCAGCCAGTGCTTTTAGCCACTGAGCCATCTCTCTAAGTCCAGTGTGTTTGCTGGTACTCTCTCGTCATCTGTATACCTCTGATGAATGCTTACTTTAATATATGAACTGTCATAGAATAGGGATGAGACAATGGGAGAACGGTGTGTAGTAGATTCGGGATTTCGCTTGGTGTTGATGGAAAGCTTTAGTGATGAATGACTGTGAGAACTGGGCAGCAATGTGGATTTCTCTAATGACACAGAACAGCACATTTAGAAATGGCTAAATGGTAAGTTTATATTATGTATCCTTTTAAAATTGAGAAAAAACATAATATGAGAATGACTAACCCACTGTTACAACTGTCAGACACTTAAGAAGATATTCCTGAGAGGGATACAGATGACTGACAGGTACTGGAAAAGAAGCTGAACATGATTAGCCATTCCAGAGATAGAAACCAAAATCAAGATGCTAGCACTCACCCACTAGCATGGCTGTAATTGATTAGAGATATTCAGCATTAGTGAGCATGTGAGGAGGTTGATATTGATATGTTGCTATTTGGAATATAGAATTATATAGAATTATATGGCTTGATGATTTTTTTAAAAATGTAAATATATACTTAGCATATAACCCAGAAAATTCACTATTTTCTATTCAAGAAAGATCGGTCCATACAGGTTTGTATATAGATCATCATTAGTAAGAGTTGGTCATGAAGAAGTGGGCAAGTCGCTGAGGTGACCCCACATAATGGATTGACAGAGCAGAGCAAGCATGCGGGCCCTGATACATGCTGCAACACGGGTCACATTAGCTGCCTTTTATAGTTATTTCTATAATTACATCATTTCCCCTTCCCTGTCCCCCAAGCCCTCCCATGTACCTCTCCTTCCCTCTACAGTTAGGTATATGTGTCCCTAAACACATAAATACAACCAGCTAAGTCCACATATGTTACTAGTAGGTATATGTTCTCAGGGCTGACAATTTGGTAGAGGATATTAGTAACTTCTGCAGTTGCTGTGTCATGGCGGCTGATATAAACAACTGGGAAGGAAGAAGAACGACCACCACTGAGCGGCTTCAGCTCATCGTTCTTGGTCGACTTGATTCTGGGTCTGTGGTAAAGCACAAGAGGTAATTTTCTAAAATACTTGTTTTATTATTTATGCATATGGATGTGTGTGTATAATGTGTCCAGGATCCCTCAGAGGCAAGAAGAGGGCCTTGGATCCTCTGGAACTGAACTAACAGGTAGTTTTGAGTCACATGCTGTGGGTCCCGGGAACTGAACTTGGTTCCTCTGAAGTACAAGCTCTTAACCACTGAGCCACCTCTTCAGGCCTGAGGTGCTTCTTAACAACATTGTTATAGGTAAATAGGAAACAGAAAGTGGGAAAGGGACCTATAATGACCTACAAAGTCATGCCCCTTAGAACCTGTTTCTAACAGCTAGGTGCCACATCTAGAACCTCCCAAAATAGTACCTCTAGCTGAAAAATCAATCAAGCACTCAATATATGAACCATTGGGGTACATTTTACCTTCAAACCATAACAAACACACACATGAATGGGGTGGTATTCAGGATACCCCAAACTCAGGATGAGGATCACTTCTGTGTTGAAGACCTTTGGGCCACTGTTTGGGAAAAAAGCATTAGGTTCATGTATTATTGACAGCATTCCTGTTTGTTGGTTAATGAGTCTCTATCATCTTTTTAAGCTTCATAATGTAAATTCATATGACATAAGTAATGGCTTTAACTGTCAACTTGACACAATCTACAATCACCTAGAAAGAGATTCTTAATGAGGGAGTGTCTGGACCAGGTTGGCCTGTGGACATGTCTGTGGAGGATTGTCTTGATTACAGTAATCGGTATGGGAAGACCTAGCCAGCTGCATGCTGCACCATTCCTTGGCTTTGATCCTAAACTGTGGAGGATGGAGGAAGTGGGTTGTAAGAGTGCGTGCCTCAATTAATTTCTCTCTGTTCTTGACTGTGGACATGATGTGACCAGCTGCTTCAAGTGTGACTTCTCTACAACGACAGACTGTAACCTGGAATTTGGAGTTTTAAAGAACTGCTTTCTCCCTTAAATTAGTCACTTTTTGTTAGGGTATTTTATCATATCACATCAATAAGAGAATAAACTAAGACTGTATATGTATACACACACACACATATATATATACATATATTAACATATTTAATATATACATATATTGTAATAACATATAATATATGCAATATATATTAAAACATATTTTTATTTGGGGGAGAGTACGGTATATGTGTGTGGTGCGTCTTGTGAGCATGTAGCTCTGCTCACACTTACAGAAGCCAGCAGGATATTGAGAGCCTCTGTCTCTATCTGCCTTATTACCTTAAGGGTAATAAGGGTTTCTCACTGGACTGGAAGCTCACTGTTCTGGCCAGGCTGGTTAGCTCCCAGGATCTACTTGTCTCCTGCTTGGTTCTTTATGTGGGTGCTGGGATTTGAACGTGGGTCCTCATGCTTGCAGAGCAAGTGTCCCTGCCCACGGAGCCATCTCTCCAGCTTCCAAACAAGTATTTTAAGATACTTTTGATTCTTTATGTGTATGTTTTGATATGTCCGATGCTTTTGTATATGAATATATGCACACATGTGGGTACCCAGCAAAGCCAGAGAAGAGCATTAGATTGTTTAGAAGTGGAGTTACAGGTATTTGTGGATTACCTAATGTGGGTCCTGGGATCTGAACTCTGGCCCACATGCCTGAGCAGCAAGCACTCTTAACCACTGGGCCATTTCTTCAGCCCTTAAGATAAAGTTTAAAACAAGACCCAGTTCTATGGTGTTACAACTTATCCCTGTGTGGATTGCTCTCACTCTCTGCCGAGCTAAGCTTCATTTCTTGGCATCTCTTGTCCATGCTCACAGGATTTTGAATCCTGCAATTATTCTGTGGGTTTGAAATGGAGAGTGTTTTTCCCAGTCAAGCAATTGCCTTTAGGACTCTTCAGCTGGCTTTTCCTCAGTAATTTCTTCCTTTCCACATTCAAGTGGCTTAATGATATTCCACACTTTTCCATGAGAATAATTCCCAGGAGCTGTAGCCACTAGGCTTGTTAACAAGCTGGCTCCACTTCATTTAACTAGTTAGACCGTAAGTGGTCTCAGCCCTCTCCACTTTATAGCCTCGGGCAACATGGCAGTCAGCTTCCTGTACTGTAATGGACAGCCTGAGGAGGTCCCTTTAAATTGGGAGTGGTTTCTTTGGGCTCACTGTTTCGTAGGCTTAAGTTCATGGTTGCTTGCCCTTACTGTCTTGAGGCCAGTCCAAGGTAGGGCATCATGGGGGAAGCACATTACAGAGAAAACATTTTCATCTTACGGTGGCCGAGAAGGAGAGGAGAAAGGAAAGGGCCGAGGCATGCCCCACGATGATCTAAATTCCTTTTTACTATACCCTACCTCTTAATGGTTCCTCCATCTCTCCACTGAACAGACCAGTGGCCTATTGGCCATTTGGCCTTTGGTGGGGGCGGGGGGACAATGAAAACCCAAATCTTAATAAACACCTATGCAGCTGGGCTTTCTAGGAATCCTCACATGATTCCAATGAAGAGTGAGTGGGTAGCACTCAGCAGGGGCCTGGCCAGTGCTGAGACTCATTCCAGAGCAGGACTCTTGTCCCACTCCAAAAGTGTGTGTGTGTGTGTTCCTGCATGTGTTTGTGCAGGTGAGTGTGACTGTGGAGGGCAGAGGTCAACATCAAGTGTCTTTCTCTGTCACTTTCTGTTTTTGAGACACGGGTTTCTCCGAAAACCTGGAATTTACAGGTTAGGCAAGACTGCCTGACCAGCAAGCTCTGGCGCTCCCTGGTCTTTACCTCCCACACCTGGCTTTTTAAATGGATACTGAAGACGGAACTTGAGGCCGCCTGCTTGCAGGGCAAGCACTTTACCGAATAAGCCATGTTCACTGACTGCCCTGCCCCTTTGCCTACTTTTGTAAATCAGGTCTTGTTAGAGTACAGACATACTTGTCCAGTCATGTATCGCCTGTGGCTACCTTCCTGTTGCAGTGGTGCAAAGCCATTTCCCATCTGGCCTTTAAAAGTTCAGCTTGTTAACCCTCCGGACCTCTCTCCAGATTTGGGGGTGGGGGTGGAGGTGGGAGGAGGAGAACAGGCATTATCAAAATTGTCAGTTTGCAAGACTCAAGAAATGGCATGGGCTAGGAGCTATTACTTTGGCCTTCAACTAATCTGATATTTGAACATGTGTTGAGTCTTTTACTGGCCCATCACTGAATTGCTCTACAAGACAAAAGACAATCTTTGCTCATCTGGTAAAGGTCTGGTTTCAGCTTCTCAAACTGAAAAGCAGAGTCTAGGGCAATAGAGTTTCAGTCAGTGTCTGAGCCACTTGGAACCACCAGAAGCCTAAAGCTGGGCATCTCTCCCAAAAAATGTGTGCTTCACACACAGGTGCTGAGTAGAAACAACATCTGTAAAAGTCCACGTTTTATGGCCACTGATGATGTGACTTTCCCAACTTTGAGAATTTCTTTTCTCGGAAGAGGTTCTCCAGGAAGACGGCACGAAAGTTTTAAAGCCCTTGGCACCCAGGTTACAGAGCAGAGAGATGGGACAGGAACCCAGAAAGGCTGAGGCTTCCAAAGGGTGAAGATAGCACACAGTGGAGGTCAAAGGAGCTAGTTAGCCAGTGACGTGAGAGGAGTCATGTGTGTGTGTGTGTGTGTGTGTGTGTGTGTGTGTGTGTGTTCTACGCTGTGTCATTTACACTGTTGGAAAGTTAGGATACATATCTGGAGTAGAAGAGAGTGCCACATCTGTGGGGTTCTCGGCATTTTCAGTTTGTGCTAAATGGTTTCTGGTTTCACCCTGTGACCAAAGACAGAGGTCATTTTGCATGAGAGCCGGATGTGTTTTAGAAGAGCAAACTGAAATGCTGCAAGCTCTTTGTCCTCCTCCTTCTACAAACTTCTGTAATAGTTTCTCTTCATTGTCAAACCTGTGGGTGTGTCCAGGGAAGGTTAACTGGGGAAGGAGACCCACCTTGAAGGCTAACTGTAAACTGCTCTATTTCTTTGGCTTGGGTGGCACAGAATAGAGAGGGAACCAGAAAAAGCTAAGACTAGCTCCTCTCTGCAGCCGGACTGAGGTACTGTGTGTCCAGTTGCCTCAAGCTCCTGTTGCCACAGAGTGAGCTCTCTTTTGCTGTGGCATCTTCCTCACCACACAGACAACAGCTTCAAACCTTGATCCAGAGTCAAACCTTCCTTTTCTAAGTCGCTTTCGTTGGGAATTTTGTCACAGCAGAGAGTCAAATGATTAATATATCACCCGAGGCAGCAGCCAGTTTCAAGACTTACAGGGTTTCTTCTCTTGTATCCAGAGATACAAGAATCTTTAAATCAAGAAGATTTCCCTTTCGCTCTCTGACTTCCACTCCAAAAATTCCTGTGGAAAAAAAGACCAAGTCATTTTGTTCTCTGTCACTGTCCCCAGAGCTGAACACTGGGCTTAGTATTTGCAGTGCAAGGCTCCTTTAGTGTCATGTTCATAGTTGGCCCCTGACTTCTCTCTCATCACACAAAGCACAATGGCAGGAAAGGATGGAGCACCCACAGGAGCACCCACAGCCATAGGGAGCTGCAGGGTAGGAATGAGTGAGGGCCCTGGGGGCAGCTGCCAACTACCCCGTGGTAGGGCCATGCTGTTAAAAAAAAAAAATCAGACCATCAAGATTTTATGTGATTTAAAATTCTGGCAACTGAACTAAACTTTTAAAAACAGCCCTCTGAGAGGCCAAACAAAACACATAACACATCTGTGCACTGGATCCAGCCTGGGGGCTGCCAGTTTGCAACCTCTGCTGAGATCCAGATGGATGGAATCTAAAGCTGTCCTCTGATCTACCAGCCCACTTACCCTATCAAAGGAGGAACAGGGTTAGATGTGGTTTGGATTATCAATGTTTCCTAAGAAAAGATGGTCCTTTGAACCCAAATTTGATGCTGGACTTCAAGGCTGGCCCCAGGACAGAGGAAACTCAGCCAGCCTGTCATCCAATGAACATTCCTTTGTACCTGGCAGTGCCAAGAATAGGGCAGCCCTTTGGGCAGTGGCTAGAGATCAAAGGTTTAAATTGTGCTGCCCCCACACCCTGTCCCCCAGCCAGGCCCTGCCTCCTACCCACCCCCTCTCCCAGGGCCCAGCTCCAGTCTGGATGCTATCCATCCCACTGACAGCACACCTCACAGCACCTTGGACACCAGCTGCTTCCCTGGCTTCCTGGAAACCTGACCACCCTCAAGGACACCAAAGGTACCATCCTCTCTGGGACAGCTTTGTCAGAGGGGCTTTTCACCAATCCCTGCTGCCTTTCCTACAGGATCCCTGAAGGTCAGCCCAGTGGCCAGGGTGCTCACTGTCTATACCAGCTACTTTTTGTTTGTTTGTTTGTTTGCTTGCTTGCTTGCTTGCTTTATTGTGTGATCCTCCTGTACTTATTTACCTGCTCGCTCTCTGAGTGCATGCTTTTTCCCACAATGCATTTCAAAGCACATTGTCAAGAGCAGTTCTGTTTACCATGCATATTATTAACATTTGAGACCTATTAACTGTTTTTTTTTTTTCCTTTTAAGATAAAATTTGTCTCCAACGAAATACACAGATCTTAAGTAAACAGTTGCAGAGCTTGGGGGAATGCATACTTGTGGGTAAAGCAAATTCGTGTCAAACTGTAGAGCACTACCATCACCTGCAGGAGTTTGCTAAAGCCCTTTCCCAGTCACAGTCTCCGCCTCACTTAAAAAAAAGCCAGCACAGTTCTCGGAGTTTCACCTGTTCCAGAAGCTCATGTAGGTAAATCTGCAGAGTTGCTGCTCTGAGAGAGGTTCCACAGTGTTTGTGGGCTTATTGTAGTTATTGCCAGGGGTGGGTTATTCCCTTGAATATCCCTATTCTTTTATCTGGGCTGTTTTCAGAGGGTTGTTTTGTTTTGACCAGATGATTGTGTGTGTGTGTGTGTGTGTGTGTGTGTGTGTGTGTGTGTGTATAAATTGAACATTCTTATATAGTTATTTTATTTTTCTTACTCCTCTGTGAGTATTTAGGTATGAAACTGTAAGTTCCTTGGGTAAGTAGGTGTCTGTGTCACTGAACTTTGATGGCTGTATGGATGTTGTGGTGACTCATCTCTTTGTAACACCACCACTTTGGAGCCTAAGATGGGAGGGTTGTGAGTTCAAAGTCAGCCTGGGCTGCAGAGTGAGACTCTGTCTCAAAAAAAAAAAAAAAAGGATATTAGCTGTCACAATTGAATTCTGCTTAGCCAGCCCTGGCTGGATAGATATATGCAGAGAATGGAAGTCAAACATTTCCCTCCAGGAGTGTGCAGCCCAGTGAGGTAGTGGCCATAAAAAACAAGACCAGCTGGGCATGGAGCGGTCATCCACTAAGAAGGCGATGGGCAGAGTGCCCTGTGTTCCAGGCTTGGGGCAGTCTAAGCATTGGGAAGGCCTTTTTGCTGGATGAAAGCGTTGAGTCTCATCTAAAAACATGGTGGGAAAGGAAAAGAATACAATAGGTTTAGACGGACATGAGAACACTCAGACACAGAACACAGCCTAGGAGACTAAAAGATAGGTTACTCCCTGGCCCAGAAGGGCCCAGAGAAGACCAGGGTAGAACTGGACTTCTGAGTGCTCAGGACTCATCTCTGGATCAGGCCCAAGACCTCCATTTCCTCTTTCCTCTTCTGGAGGACAGACATTTTGGTCCCAAAACAATACTCCAAAACTTCCCTGTAGACACAGCTAAAGAATTTTTAAGTGCTTTTAAATTCCTTGCTGCAGAAAACTGAAACTGTCACCTTCACAGCTGCTCTAGAGACATTTCATCTTTATGGCCTAGTTCCTCAGTTAAGTGGCTGTGTCAGAACTGCATGCTTGAGTGGGGGATGTCTGAGGGATAAGTGGCTATTACGATCATGGTGATCCTTGCAACATTAAGACTTACTGTCTTGCTGTCTGTCCTATGCTCTTACACCTCTGAAAGTTAGAAAAGCAACATTTTTATCAAGGTGGTTAAATTATAACAAGGTGATGATTGAATTTTATTTTCAGCAACTTAGTCCATGCAGCAACCCGCCTCACTGGGCTGGCAGCATCGTGGGGCTTCCCTGTGACAAGGATAAGATTTTCCTTCATGCTTTCTGCAGTTTTTCCTTGGTAAGACCAAACCATCTCTGAGCAAAGGCAAATGTCTCTGCTCTTTATAATCCATATCTTTTCCAGACTTAGCAAATGAACTCCCTCCACTAAGAGATTCTAGTCTCTGACTCATAATCCTGTAAAGATACTCAGATGGCCTCAGGGAAGAGAAAATCTGTCAACCATTCTGGCAACACATTTGAATTGCCAAGTTCCTGAAATTAGCCCTTTGATGTGATTTTCCAGGTCATATAATGCAGAACACACTCAAAAAAAGAAATGGAGGCTTGAGGTATGGATAACCTATGCTTACGAACCTTTGCACGTGGTCTGCTTTTCTTTAGCAGACATAGCTTACAGGAAGGTCTCAGATAGGTCTGTGGGCCTACTCACTCACGGTGGATAGTGAGAAAGGAATTGCCTGCATTTCCCAGTTAGCTTGTCTGCCTGTATTTGCAGTGTTAGCATATGGAATTATGGGAACCTAGCTGTTCCATCCATTCCTACCCCACTGGGCTTGGCATTTCCAGCTTGAGTGTTAAAAGTCATGTGTCCCAGAATCCTTCTAAGCCCTGGAAAACAGAGATGGCTGGTCACCATATCAATAGCAGTTATCTGGTAAGTATTTCTTTCTAAATAAAATTTGGTTTTCTAAAGTACCAAAAAAATTTTTTTAGAGGTTGTTACTAAAATTCTTTCCATGGAGAAAACATAATCAACACCTACTTCTTCTCCTGGTATGCCAATGACAAAGAGGCACAGTGCAGCCAACGTTCATTCTGGGGAACCATCCAGTTTATTGGACTTCCTCATAGAGCTTAGGCAAGGGGTTACTTTCAGGGGTGTGAGTGTTCCTCTTCCACAGTGGGC
Source organism: Arvicanthis niloticus (assembly GCF_011762505.2). Classification (NCBI taxonomy): domain Eukaryota; kingdom Metazoa; phylum Chordata; class Mammalia; order Rodentia; family Muridae; genus Arvicanthis; species Arvicanthis niloticus. Next base: position 30,198,074 of record NC_133433.1, on the reverse strand, counting down.
TGTGACTGGAAAGTCTTTACCTAGCATGGAAAAGGGCTTTGCTGAAGGCATTTAGATATAGCTGGCACTGTGGTGCTCCCCAGTTTCTATACTCTACCCCTGCCCCAGGCCATGAGCAATTAAGGAGTGACTGGCTACTAGGGTGCCCCTCTTTGTCCTTCTATGTGGGGGTATAAATCATCAGGAAATCCAGTTGGGATGATTTTTGCATGGGGACACTGCTGAATGCCCCCAAGATGGCAGTATGGCCATTGCTTGGCTCAGAGGACAGTCATTCCCAACTGAAGTGTGTGTTGGAAGTGTTGAAAGGCACCAGAGGAAATTCTGAACCACCTTGCCAGTCAGCAGGGGTAGCCAAGCAGAATTCTAAAAACAAAACAAACAAACCAAAAAACAAAATTAAAAAAAAAAAAAAAAAACAAAAACCACCACCACCAACAGGAAAAAATGAGGCTCTAATGAGGCTCTCAGTGATAGGTTTCCTGTGGTCTTTGCAGTTATGGCCAATTTGTGGGGAGGGGCTTAAGGCCATTGGTTTTGGCGGCAAACATCATTTCTGGATCAGTTTCCACGGTCTTTAATGAGACAATACATCTTCCACAGCTGTTGTGTTTGAGGATTTCAGAGAGAGCAGATGACATACAGTCAGAAAGCCTGGCTCTGACCTGGAGGTTGGAGGTCAGGTCATTGCAAGCCTTTGGAGGGTTTGGCTCTGTGTTAAGTAGGAAAATGTGCCCCCTCTCCCACTTAGAAGAAAGAGGCCATGGCTTTGAGAGTGATTTGTTGGACCCTGCAGGGTCAAAAGGGGCTGCTTGGTGAAGCAGTCTTCCTTTCTTGGTGGCTCTTCTTTTACCAGCCTGCTTGCCACCTCAGGATCAGAGGATCAGAAGTTCTTTCCTCCAAGAAAGTTGTTTTCATTCTCCAAATATGTGAGGCTGCTTCTCAGGGAGAAGTCCCAGAAGCTGTCACAAGTGGGACTCAGTGTGATTGGGTCTTGGGCCACTGTCTTTCTGAGTTCCATAGAACTGGCTGGGGGTGGGGCAGGGAGGGAATCCCATTGTTCTCCAGTTAGTGTAACAGCCCAAAAGTCTGAATCAGATCTCATATTCTAAACACCCCTGTGCCAGATGCAGTATTCTGGACACTTTCCCATCTGTCTTCCCTTACCTGATACTGTGACAGGGTACTATGAACAATATCACTGATTGTCCCTTTGGGACATATGGCTGATCTCAGTGCCCACAACTCAGACAATTGTGGGCATCTGACTCTACTACCCATGCCATCCAAGACATACAAGATGTTCTTCATTACAGACTAGACAGGGGTCTGAGTTAAAAGGAAATAATTCAATCTAGTAGGCCAGGGTGACATTGCCAACCCAAAAAACAATTTATGAGGTCATCCAAGCCTGGATGTGGAATGAATTCCATAACACAATAAGTCACCACAGATCGATCACCTTGTTTAATTTTATTTTTTCCTAGTAAGGGGGTCTTCCTGCCATCATTTATGATGCAGACATTACAAAAACAATTCAAGCATTATGTTGGAACTCCTCTATGTCTGAAATGCAAAGAGTTCTAACAATGGTGTATGGGCATTGCCCACATTATCCTTGTCATAAGTTAATTTACTCTATTGAAGTCTGGGCATGTTTACTAACTATTATTACAACCCAGGAAGAAAGGTGGAATTTTGGCCAGAGTAGGTAAGCTACAATTTTCTGAGGAACACAGTCTTTGTAGCCTAAAACTCCAGTTTTAGGACCACACTCTTCTAGTGCCAACATCTGTGATCCCAGGCAGAAACAGACATAAAGGTAGAAACAGGAAAATGCCCAGAAGTTCAGGGTAGACTTAGCCTGGTATCTCCAGCAGAAAAGACAATGAGGTCCTGTCTTAAACAAGATAGAAGATGAAGCCTGACCCCTGACTTCCAGACATATTCCATGCCCTATGTTCCCCAATTCACACAAACACACAAATGAATGAGCACACATTCTGCACACACACATGCACACACACACAGAGTCATAGAAACATAGTTACTGACTCCCCTTTTACCCCTCACTTGGTCCTTGTGACTGGGCAAACACCTAGCTTTTGAGGTCTGCTCTTGTGGAGACACCATATCCTGAGACATCCTAGAGGAGACTCTGCACCCAGAACAGCCGACACCTAGCTGGTCTGCTACCATGGAAACACCATATGAAGGTGAAGATTCCCAACTTAAAGGGCCAGTAAATATCTTCAACAAAATTATAGAGAAAAACTTTCCCAACCTAAAGAAAAAGATGCCCATGATCATACAAGAAGCCTACAGAACTCAAAATAGATTAGACCAGAAAAGAAATACCTCTCCTCACATAATAATCAAAACATCAAATGTAGAAAACAAAGAAAAAATACTAAGCAGTAAGGGAGAAAGGTCAAGTAACATATAAAGGCAGATCTATAAGAATTACACCAAACATCTCACCAGAGACTATAAAAGCCAGAAGACCCTGGACTAACATTATTCAGTCCCTAAGAGAACACAAACGCCAGTCCAGACTACTATACACAGCAAAACTCTCAATAACTATAGATGGAGAAACCAAGATATTCCATGACAAAACCAAATTTACACAATATCTTACCACAAAAACAGTACTTCAAAGGATAATTGATGGAAAACTCCAACACAAGGAGGGAAACTACAACCTAGAAAAAGCAAGAAAGTAATCCTCCAACAACCCCAAAAGAAGATAGTTACACAAACATAATTCCACCTCTAATAACAAAAGTGACAGGAAACAACAATCATTTTTCCTTAATATCTCTTAATATCAATGGACTCAATTCTTTAATAAAAAGACGTAGACTATCAGACTGGATACATAAACAGGATCCAGAATTTTGCTGCATACAGGAAACGCACCTCAGTGAAAAAGACAGACATTATCTCAGAGTAAAAGGATGGAAAACAATCTTCCAAGCAAATGGTCCCAAGAAACAAGCTGGAGTAGCAATTCTAATATCAAATAAAATAGACTTTCAACCAAAAGTAATCAAAAAAGATAAAGAGGGACACTTCATACTCATCAAAGGAAAAATCTACCAAGATGAACTCTCAATTCTGAACATCTATGCCCCAAATGCAAGGGCACCCATACATAAAAGAAACTTTACTAAAGCTCAAAGCATACACTACACCTCACAAAATAATAGTGGGGGATTTCAACACACCACTCTCAGCAATGGACAAATCATGGAAACAGAAACTAAACAGAGACACAATGAAACTAACAGAAATTATGAACCAAATGGATTTAACTGATATCTATAGAACATTTTATGCTAAAACAAAAGGATATACTTTTTCTCAGCACCTCATGGTACCGTCTCCAAAATAGACCATATAGGTCACAAAACAGGCCTCAACAAATACAAAAAGATTGAAATAATTCCTTGTACCCTATCAGATCACTATGGATTAAGGCTGGTCTTTAATAATGTCAAAAACAATGGAAAGCCCATATATACATGGAAACTGAACAATGCTCTACTCAATGATGACTTGGTCAAGGAAGAAATAAAGAAAAAAATTAAAGACTTTTTAGAATTTAATGAAAATAAGGACACATCATACCAAAACTTGTGGGACTCCATGAAAGCAGTGCTAAGAGGAAAACTCATAGCTCTAAGTGCCTACAAAAAGAAACTGGAGAGAGCATACACTAACAACTTGACAGCACACCTGAAAGCTTTAGAACAAAAGAACAAAAAGAAGCAAATACACCCAAGAGGAGTAGACAGCAGGAAATAATCAACTCAGGGCTGAAATCAACCAAGTAGAAACAAAAGAACTATACAAAATATCAACAAAACCAGGAGCTGGTTCTTTGAGAAAATCAGCATCTTAGATTAACCCTTAGCCAGACTAACCAAAGGGCACAGAGACAGTATCCAAATTAATAAAATCAGAACTGAAAAGGGAGACATAACAACAGAGACTGAGGAAATTTTTAAAAATCATCAGATCCTACTACAAAGGCCTATACTCAACAAAACTGGAAAATCTGAATGAAATGTACAATTTCAATCTGTCTAAGATATCAGGTACCAAAATTAAATCAGGAGCAGATAAATCATCTAAATAGTCCCATAACCCCTAAAGAAATAGGAGCAGTCATTAAAAGTCTCCCCTTCCAAAATGTCCGGGACCAGATGGTTTTTTTTGTTGTTGTTGTTTTGTTTTTCGAGACGGGGTTTCTCTGTATAGCTCTGGCTGTCCTGGAACTCACTCTGTAGACCAGGCTGGCCTACGAACTCAGAAATCCGCCTGCCTCTGTCTCCCAAGTGCTGGGATTAAAGGCGTGTGCCACCACCGCCCCGCTGGACCAGATGGTTTTAGTGCAGAATTCTATCAGACCTTCAAGGAAGACCTAATACCAATTCTCTTCAAACTATTCCACAGAATAGAAACAGAAGGAACAATACCCAATTCATTGTATGAAGCTACAATCACACTCATACCTAAACCTCACAAAGACCCAACAGAGAAAGAACCAATCTCTCTTGTGAATATCAATGCAAAAATAGTCAATATAATTCTCACAAACCGAATCCAAGAACACATCAAAACAATCATCCATCATGATCAAGTAGGCTTTATCCCAGGAATGCAGGGATGGTTCAGTATTTGGAAATCCATCAAAGTAATCCACTATATAAACAAACTGCAAGAAAAAAAAAACCACATTATCATCTCACTAAATGCTGACCCAATGTCAAACTAAATGGAGAGAAACTTGAAGCAATCCCACTAAGATCAGGGACTAGACAAAGCTGCCCACTCTCACCTTACCTATTCAATGTAGTACTGGAAGTCCTAGCCAGAGCAATGAGACAACAAAAGGAAGTCAAAGGGATACAAATTGGAAAGGAAGAAGTCAAAATTTCACTATTTGCAGATGATATGATAGTATACTTAAGTGGCCCCAAAACTTCCACCAGAAAACTTCTAAACCTGATTAACAACTTCAGCAAAGTGGCTGGATATAAAATCAACTCAAACAAATCAGTAGCCTTCCTCTACTCAAAGGATAAACAAACAGGCTGAGAAAGAAATTAGGGAAATAACACCCTTCATAATACTCACAAATAATATAAAATATCTTGGAGTGAATCTAACCAAGCAAGTGAAAGATCTGTATGACCAGAACTTCAAGTCTCTGAAGAAAAAAATTAAAGAAGATCTCAGAAGATGGAAAGATCTCCCATGCTCATGGATTGGCAGGATTAATTTAGTAAAAATGGCCATCTTACCAAAAGCAATCTACAGGTTCAATACAATCCCCATCAAAATTCTAAATCAATTCTTCATAGAGATAGAAAGAGCAATTTACAAGTTCATTTGGAATATCAAAAAACCCAGGATAGCAAAAACTATTCTCAACAATAAAAGAACTTCTGGGGGAATCACCATCCCTGACCTCAAACTATACTACAGAGCAATAGTGATAAAAACTGCACAGAATTGGTACATAGACAGGCAGGAAGATCAATGGAATAGAATTGATGACCCAGAAATGAACCCACACACCTATGGTCACTTGATCTTTGACAAAGGAGCTAAAACCATCCAGTGGAAAAAGGACAGTATTTTCAACAAATGGTGATGGTTCAACTGGAGGTCAGCATGTAGAAGAATGAAAATCAATCCATTCTTATTCCCTTGTACAAAGCTCAAGTCTAAGTGGATCAAGGACCTCCATATAAAACCAGATACACTGAAACTAATAGAAGAGAAGGTGGGGAAGACCCTCGAATACCTAGGCACAGGGGAAAAGTTCTTGAACAGAACACCAATGCCTTATGTTCTAAGATCAAGAATTGACAAATGGAACCTCATGAAATTGCAAAGCTTCCCTAAGGCAAAGGACACTATCAATAGGACAAAACAGCAACCAACAGATTGGGAAAAGTTCATTACCAATCCTACATCCGATAGAGAGCTAATATCCAATATATACAAAGAACTCAACAAATTAGACTCCAGACAACCAAATAACCCTATTAAAAAATGAGGTACAGAGCTAAACAAGGAATTCTCAACTGAGGAAACTCGAATGCTGAGAAACACCTTAAGAAAATGCTCAACATCCTTAGTCATCAGGGAAATGCAAATCAAAACAACCCTGAGATACGACCTCACACCAGTCAGAATGGCTAATATAAAAAACTCAGGTGATAGTAGATGCTGGCGAGGATGTGGAGAATGAAGACCGCTCCTGCATTGTTGGTGGGGTTGCAAGCTGGTACAACCACTCTGGAAATCAGTCTGGTGGTTCCTCAGAAAATTGGACATAGCATTACCTGAGGACCCAGCTATACCACTCCTGGGCATATACCCAGAAGATGCTCCAACATATGCCAAGGACATATGCCCCACTATGTTCATAGCAGCCTTATTTATAATAGACAGAAGCTAGAAAGAACCCAGATGTCCTTCAACAGAGGAATGGATACAAAAAAATGTGGTAAATTTACACAATGGAGTATTACTCAGCTATTAAAAATAATGAATTCGAGAAATTCTTAGGTAAATGGATGGAACTAGAAAATACCATCCTGAGTGAGGTAACCCAATCACAAAAGAACACACATAGTATTTACTCACTGATAAATGGATGTTAGCTCAAAAACTTGAAACATCCAAGATTCAACTCACAGACCACATGTAGCTCATGAAGAAGGAAGACCAAATGTGGGTGCCTCGATCCTACTTAGAAGGAGTAACAAAATACTCAAGGAAGCAAATATGGAGACAAAGTGTGGGACAGAAACTGAAGGAGGCCATTCCACCTGAGTATTCATCCCATGTGCAATCACCAAAGGTAGACGCTGATATGGATGTCAGGAAGTGCATGCTGACAAGAGCCTGATATAGCTGTCTCCTTAGAGATCTGCCAGAGTCTAACATATTCAGAGGTGGATGCTCACAGCTAACCATTGATCTGATCAAGTGGTTCCCAATGGAGGAGTTAGAGAGAAGACTGAAGGAGCTGAAAGGGTTTGTGGCCCCATGGAGAGAGCAACAATACCAACCAACCAGAGCTCCCAGGGTCTAAACCACCAGCCTGGGAGCACATAGGGAGGGACCCATGACTCCAGCTGTATATGTAGGGGAGGATGGCCTTGTCGGGCATAGGTGGGAGAGGAGATCCTTGGTTGGTCCTATGAGGGCTGGACACTGAGTGGGGGAGAATTTGAGGGTGGGGAGATGGGAGTGGGCGGGCAGGTGAGGGCATATCCTCATAGAAGCAGGAAGAGGGGGGATAGGATAGGGGGTTCCTGGGTTCGGGGGGAATGGGGTAACAGGATAAAATCTGAAATGTAAATATAATATCCAATAAAATAAATAAATACATAAAAAGAAACATAGTTACTATGGTCAAGCATCATACCACATCACTAAAACTGGCCCTCAATATAAGAAAGAGTGGGAACACAGCCATCTGAGATGCCTTGGCTTTTGGTTTGCCTTCCTTTATGAAGACTAGGGAAGAAATCACTTCTGTGGTTAACTATCTGTAAAAACTGGTCTAGTCCTAGAGGTTCTCATAGTTCACTTGTCAAAGGTGTCCTCCCCTGAAGAATTTCCCCCATTCCCCTTGCCTCTGCCTCACACCTGAGGTTTGTACTGCATGCACTTGTAAGGAAGCCAAGGGAAATGGAACTTGAGAACAGAACTGCAAGGGATCATGGGAAGAAGTCCTTGCTGCTAACAAGAAGTTGGTGGGTAGCTTAAGATTTGTGTGTGTATCTATTGCTCTAGCAGTTAGGGTAAAGTTGTGCAAAAAACATGAGAACAGTTCTGGTTACCCACTGTTACATAACAAACCATCAGAGTTACTGTGGCAGGAACAGCAATGGTTATAATATTCCTCACAGTCTGGGTCTACTGAGCTCAGCACAGCGGTGTTCCTGCTCCTTGTGATATTCACTAGGTCTGAGATTGTTAGAGGAGTTTTGGGGGCTAGAAGACACAGGATGGCTCATTCGTGCCACCAGCCACTGATGCTGAGTTTGAACCACAGCTAAGGCTGTGGAACAAGGTGCCTACACCTGTGGCTCAGGCTTCCCACAGAATAGTGCTGAGAGACTCAAAACAGGGCATGGCCCCATAGAGAAGCAAGAGGCTAGACCCAAAAGACTTGAAACTGGCATATGGCTCTCTCAGGATTCTATTAATTTAGCTATTATAAGGCCAGCCCAGATTAAAGGGAAGGAAATAAACACTGCTTAATGGAAAGAGTGACCTTTTCTGACAATCCTTAACACACCACAATAGAATAATGTGGAGCTTCCATATTAGAGAGGATATCCCACATAAAACCCAATTCTGTGGGCCCCATAACTCTTGCCAGGCATCCCTAGGTAAGCTTACTTCCAATGAAATTTCTATCCCCTGCTCATGACTCTTGTAGCAAAAACTATCCTCAGAAGGTAATTAAGACAGAGCTAAAACCAGGAGCCTGCCCAGAGCAAAGCATAGCTTAGTGTTGAAGTGAAAAGAATGTCCACCTCAGGGCACCTCCATGGATATCACCCATCACAGGCTGTGTGTCCCAGTGCTCAATAGCACTTGCCACCTCCAAAGGGCCTTGGGAAAGATGCTGTGAGAGTTGCTAGTCGTTGAGTTCCTGTGTACATGAGCCCTTTCTACCTCACTGGTAATGCTGGAGCAGGCACCACCTCTGGATGGCTAGGGGGAGAATTCCTGACAGGAGTACAATTGTTCTAAACAATGAGATGCACATTGTCACCGTGTGCCCTAGAAAAGCTCATCCTCCTTATGATCTGGATGTCTAGTGAACCAGAATACCAGGACACTGTTGTAATCACATCGCTTTTCCTAAGGCGATGGGAACACTTATTCACCCCAGAATGGGCATATGATGACATACCAAAGGAACAATTCTACCCAACTCCAACCTGGTGAACCAATTAAATTATTGGTGTTACCTACAGGATCAAGAGTTAGGAAGTATGGGTGACTCTCAGGCATCGGTGTCCACCAAAAGCTCCCGTCACGTGGATAGAAGCTCCATCCTTGGGGATTCCTGTCCAAGTTGCAGGCAACTCCAACAAAGAGCACCCTCGTGCTCCTGCCCCCCAGAAATTGTTTTCTGTTTAAATAACCTCAAAGATGGACCTGGTGGGTTTTACAATTACTGTGAACCGTCTGAACCACGGAACTGTGTGTGTTTCTATGTGTTCTGTATACATATTTGTATGTTTGTAGGGCAGCAAGACTGATGTCAAATGTCTTTCTTCTTTTGCTTTACAATCAATGCTTTACAATGATTGGTTGGTTGGTTCATTGATTGATTGATTTATATAGGGTCACTCATTGAACCTGGTCAGCGAACCTCCAGAATCTTCCTCCTGCCCACCCCTCCCAAGGCTGATGTTGCAGATATGTAAGTACCCCATTCCTAGCTTTTTACATGTGTTCTGAGAATTAGAATTCAGATGTTTGTGTGCCGGGCCCTTTAGCCATCTCCTCAGCCCCCTCAAGCTTTTGTTAGTTTCCCAAGCTTTCTGAGGCACCCTGCTACTTCCAAGTAAGAAGGTCCAATCTGGAAGAGAGAGCTACACAGTAGTAGTCTTTATGTCTGCTTTGCCAGTATATCTAATGTGTAGAAGATAGTGAACTTGGGACTGTGGTAGAGGAGCTGTCTCGTTCTTCAAAAAGAGAATCAGACTCCCTTCCTCAAATCTCCCTTTCCACTTTCATTAAGGCAGAAAGGAGCAGAAGGAGACCTGCAAAGGGAAAGGCAGCAACATGGCTGGGAGACGGGGATGGTGACTCTGAGCAACACATAGTGATAGATGTGTATGGGATATCATTATATAACCAATTAATTTGTATAGTAACAAAAAAGAAAAAAGGAAGGAAGGAAGGAAGGAAGAAAAAAGAAAGAAGGAGAAAGAAAGAGGGAAAAAGGAAGAAAGAAAGAAAGAAAGAAAGAAAGAAAGAAAGAAAGAAAGAAAGAAAGAAAGCAAGCAAGCCATGGCCCACGGCCTCTGGTGCTAGTCCTGATGGGCTGTCTTTCTGCCTGCTCCAGCCATTCACTGCATTTTTGGTCATCCCACGCTCTCGTGGGGTCCTCTGACTACTATTCCAGTTTCTTCTCATGCCCCCACATGAGCACCTCTCTTCAGCCCCCACTCCTTAAATTCTGGTGCTTCCCAAGGCTTTGCCCCTTAGCCTTTTGCTCTTCTTGAGTCTGAAATTATCTAGAACAGTGATTCTCAACCTTCCTAGTGCTGTGACTCTTTAATACAGTGCCTCAGGCTGTGGTGATCCAGAACCATACAATTATTTCATTACTTCTTCGTAATTGTAATTTTGTCACTGCTATGAATCATAATGTAAATATCTGATATGCAAGATAACTCACATGCGACATCTCCCAAAGGGTCTCCACCCACATGTTGAAACTACTGATCTAGAGGGTGTTTAGTAAGGCAGGTATCACCAACCATCATCTAAATGCTCACTGCTTACAATACCCTCTATCCTGGGCATTGATACTCCAGCCTCTGTTACCAGTTGGAGACCTTTTATTGACTGTCCCACTCTTATGTCAGCCTCAGGAAGTCATACTAATCCTATTGTCACTTGCCCATCTCTCTAAATCAGGAGCCCAGATGGCCTGACCTACCCTATGTGGGGATGCAGCATTGTCTTCTACGAAGGTGTGGCAACAGCACCTTGTCTAGCTTAGACCTGACATTTCAGAGGCTTGTTCCAGGACTCTGGGGACTATGCACGCCTTCCTGGGTCTGTGTTAGCTTTTCTCATCTTCCCTTGCCTCTTTTAGGGCTCTTATTTATCCCTGTTCTTCCTCAGCTGAGCACCTAATTATAATTTCTAGCACACAGTAGTTGATCAATATTTATTGATTAATTCATTGATGTCTTTTGGTCAATCATAAGTCATGTTTATGAGTGCTTACTCTGGGCCACATATAGCTCAAAACACTTTAGATATATTGACTCACAGAATTAATTTATTTAATCTATATAACTACACCGCTCCCTTGATTTTATAACTGAGGAAAGTTCAGCTTACTTTACATATCTAGAGACAGAGTGGGAAGGCCAACCATTGACTACACTGGTAATCTGACTCCAGCCTCCCAACTCCACTCTTTGATTTTATTTTTTTATTATGTATATGTGAGTGTATAGGTTTGTGCATGTGAGTACAGGTGCTTGCAGAGGCCAAAAGAGTTGAAGTTACAGACAGTTGAGCTCCCTCATGAGGGTGCCAGAAGTACGACAGCCTTCCAACTTTTTTTTTTTTTTTTTTTTTTTTTTTTTTTTTTTTTTTTTTTTTTTTTTTGGTTTTTGGTTTTGGTTTTGCTTTTTTGTTTTTGTTTTTCAAGACAGGGTTTCTCTGTGTAACAGGGCATGGCTGTCCTGGAACTCACTTTGTAGACCAAGCTGGCCTCGAACTCATACTCCTAGAGATCCTCCTAGCTCTGCCTCTCAAGTGCAATTATAGGCATGCGCTACTACACAAGGCTCAGACTCTCAACTCTTATCAACACCAAGAACTGCTTCTTTGGTGGCAGATAGAGAAGAAACATGTCAACAGTTGGACAGGTTTGAGGTGGTGGTGATGGGGAGACTGATGCTGAGAAAACCTCAATGTTCACAAGGATTTACCCCCAGGGGGAAAAACGCAAAATTGGTTTCTTCCTACAGCATCTTGGTTCCAGTTGGCCAAGCCAAGCACTATGTTAAGAAAAGCAGGCATAGAGGGCAGAATGTCTTTTCAGTACTACATTTGTGGTTACTGGCCTGAGTCTTCACACTGTTTCATCTATAAACATTGTAGCTGTAATGGAGCGAATCATGAAGTGCTACAGTGTATTTGATTGGGTAACTGTAGACGCCCCGACCTCTTTTTCCTACTCTCAGAGATTCAGAATGAGGTTCTCTTTGGAGGTTATATCCAGTCTGGGTCTTTGCCAAAGGTGGGTGCTCATAAGTCACATTGAGTTGATGAAGACAGGCCTTATTGCTTGCTCTGTGCTCAGGAATGAGGTATGACCAATGGCTAAGGATCATTCTGGAAAATGACTCTATGTGGGAGGTTTGGGGGAGGCTCAAGAGGAAAAGGGAGATTTTTTTTTTTTTTAAACTGTTCATTCCTGGAGCTGATGAGAAGACAGACTTGTCTATTCTCGGCAGAGCCCTCCTCCAGAGCGGCACATTTCCTCATTCTTCTCCAAGGCTGGCACTTTCCTGTGCAATCCAGATTTCTGTTCTATCTACTGTCTGTCTCCTACTCACCTGAGCAACCAAGTCTCATCCCTTCTTTGAACACTCCTGAGCAAAGTTTGCAAGAAAATAAAACCAAGATTGCCACTGTGTTTACCTTTCTCCATTATAAACTCAGACTTCTCTTCTATCAAAACCTCTGAGGATAACAGAGGCAGAGGAGTTGCCTTGAATTTTCCGATATGTAGAGATGGAGGACCTTGCTACTGCCTTGTCCCACCCCCTTGTTAGTGCTCTAGCCGAAGGAAAGGAGGCTTATTTAAAATATGGTAATTTAAGATCACTGGAAATGTTTTTCTTTTTCTTTTTTTTTTTTTTTTTTTTTTTGCTCTAGGTAGTTTTATGACTCATTCAGGATACTTTTGCAGTCCATAAGAGCCTTGAAACCAAAGACTGAAAGGATTTAACACAACCAAGCAAAGTCGTACAGCTTTGACAAACTTAAAAGCTGTCTGTGACACTTGGGAGAATGGTATTCAGCTATTTAAGCTTCCCTGTCAACTACTTAGAGAGTAAGGACTAGCACATGATTAAAAAGCGCCTTACCTCCCTGGGAAGTGTGGCAGTTAGCCAAGAGACAGCTATCTGTTGGGTTGCAATGCTAAGTAGTGTTTTTGTCTAAGAAAATGACTACTCCACCTGGGGGTGGGGCAGTCATAGTGGTACAGTGTAAACTAGGGTAAGCTTCTGGTCCAGGATGGGCCAGCCAGGTAGCAGCTTCCCTGAGACTCCAGAATGAAGTCAAAAGAGAAAGATTGTGTTTCTTCAGGTGTCTGTGCACTGGGATTCTGTCGCTGGCTATGCTTTCTCATGTTTGCATGTAGGAAGCAGCAGCAGGTTTAGGGAGACAGTAGGGGGAACTGAGGGAGACGGTGAGCTTCCTAGTTTCCACCTAACCTTCTACTTCTTGGCTCCAGTTGGCATCTGGACTTCTGCCCTTAGGTTGTATGAAACATCCTCTGGCTTTGTACCAAATCTCCCATTGCTGGTTTTTCTTGCCTTTCCTAACTGTAGTGGGAAGAATCCTTTCAAGTGTTTGATAAAAATTTCATAACCATTGGAGACAGAATTTCAGTGACTGTGGAAGAGAAGTTTAGAGCTACAATACTCTGGGGGCGCGGAGGGGGTCATCATTTTATGCCTGTGAAAATGAGATGCAGGAGGTTCATTCAGTGTCTAAACTAGGCCCCTAGAGTAGACCAATAAACTGTTGTTCTTCCTCTAACATCCATTAGTGGGCTGGAATGCTGTGTTTACGTTTTATATGTATGTACATTTATGTTTGGTTATTTATTGCTTTCTAATGTGTTTATTTGTGGTGCCTGTGTGTGCCCACATCTGTCAGGACATGAATAGAGATCAGAGGACAGCTTTCAGGAGTTAGTTCTCTCCTTCTAAGGTTCTGAGGACTGAACTTGGTTCACCAGACTTGGTGTCAGGTGCCTTTACCTTTTAGATTATCTTCCCAGGCCCCATGTGCATATTCTCAACAACTGTACATGCTCCTACATCTTCTTATCCCTAGATTTCAGACGAAAAGCTGAAGGCTGAAGCCATTAACTTCAACAAGGTTAGATATTACATTTATTCTCTTAGGCAAGAGGCTGTATCCAGGCAGGCCAGGCTCCTCTGTCCAGGTCATTGCTCACACAATCCGGGAGGAATCTTCTTGAGGCAGACGTTTCCATTATTTATCCGGTCAACATTTTCCTAGTGCTTACTATGTTAAGTATCCAACTCTCTGTATTGAGTACTTATTGGATTAAGTATCGTTTCGGGCAGAAGACACTGGGCTTTGAGCACTGATAAGGTTGAAAAGCGTTTATTCTAGTAAATGTGCATGGGTGAGAAATGGGAGACATTTACGTGACATAAGGTTCATGTCTAGAAATGTAGGCGTTGTAGGTGTGGTGACACACACCTATAATGTACACTGCTCAGGGAAGAGGCTCCTGAGCCCTGAGCTCAGGGCCAATCTGGAAGAGGAAAGATACAGAGCAAGCTCTGGGCAACTACTGTCCTCACTCACATCATCAGGATTCACACACCAGCACCTAGATCTGGACACATTGCCAAAGTCACCAAAGCATCCTGGGGACCTATGGATAATAAACTAAGTCTCTCTCTCTCTCTCTCTCTCTCTCTCTCTCTCTCTCTCTCTCTCTCTTCTCTCTGCCTCTGTCTTTGCCTGTGTCTCTGTCTGTCTGTCTCTCTCTGTGTCTCTCTCTCCGTCTCTGTCTCTCTCTGTCTCTGTCTCGCCCCTCTCTCTGTCTCTGTCTTTGCCTGTCTCTCTGTGTCTCTCTGTCTCTCTGTGTCTCTCTCTCTCTCCCCTCCCCCTCACTCTGTGTGTGTGATGTGTCCATGTGGGTATTTGCACATGGAGGCCAGAGGCTGCTGTGTCATCTCCAATTTATTTGTTTGAGACGAAGTCTCTCATGGAACCTGAGAGCTCAGCAATTTAGCTAGACTGTCCTGCTGATAGCTTTCTTCATTTGTCTATCTCTGCCTCCCCAGTGTGTGTGTGTGCGCGCGCATGAGCATTCGAGAGCTGGTGATCAGAACTTGGGTTTTCACACCTGTGCAGCAGGCATTTTACCAAAGAAGCCCTCCCCTGGCCCCAAGGTTAACATTTGCAGACATCTACTTTCACTCTGTGGCGTACAACATTGGGTGAAACTTCAAGAGGGGGGAAGGACTACAACTGAGAATGTGTGCTGGGGAGAAGGATGCCAGACAGCTTCTTAGAGGGGTCACCCCGGGAAAGGGGAGGAGTGTCTGTCATGGCCTGATGGGTGGTGTCTCACCATTGATCTTTGGCAAGTGGTAGTGGAAAAGATAGTCAGAGTTCCAGAACGCACTATTATATTTCCAATTAAAATGTGAAAACAAACCTTTTTCATAAGCACATTGGCCTTAGCCCTAGGAAGTGACTACAAAGCTCTCTGCTGATTGAGACAAGCTGAAAGCAGACACTGTAATTGATAGAGGAGATAAGTCAATCTGTGTCCTTTAAAGAATAATGAGTTCCATTTTTCATCAAAAAGATCTCCTTGTGCTGAAGAAACATTCTTTCAATAAATCTACTTAATGGTTTCCCCTGTAATGATATATAACATTGGGCTGTGGAGCCCAGCCTCTGCAGTGGGCCTTGCCAGGGATGTAGGCCACCCATCATTTGCATTGGTAATTCAACAGGGAAATAAAAGGAAAAGAAAAAAAGACAGACAGAAAAAGCAGAAGCTGTACAGAAGTATTACTGTTCCAGGAACTACTCCAGTGCCTTTCTGGGCAGTTCCAGAGGTGCAGGATTTTGGATGAGGAACCACCATTTATGCAAATGTCCAGTTTCCTGCCATCTCTGCTGCTCTGTGGGTTTAGAAATGACTCAGCTTGCCCGACAGCCCTGGTTAAATGCTTCGGATACCTGAGTGTCGAGAACTGAGGACCTTTGTGTCACTTGAGCTTGCCACCTTCCCACAGACCTGCCCAGCTCACTGCTGCTGTAGAAGGTTGTGGTGTTTACTGTGCATGGCTTCAGCGGCGCTGCAGGAAGTGGGCTATCACCTCATCCAGGTGCTGAAGCCTCAGGTGGCCCACTCCTTGCCGAAGCAAGCTTGCATCCTGCCAAGGGAGTGAGTTCGGAGTCCCTGTGTCCTTGATTATGTAGCAGGACAGTGCCCAGACAAACACCCCTGAGAATCCCAACTCTACAAATGCGTTGTTCTTTTCACTGGGACGCGGCCTTATGTAACCAAGCTTATTTCCTCTAAGGGCACCCAACCCTCCCAATACCACCGGACTTCCCCACATGGGAGTCATTAACCCTGGAGTTATTTCCTTATGGCGCTGTTTGTTTATTCTCCAGTCGCGTGTGAGTCAGCCAGATCGAGATGTGTAGTGGTTTTGCTTGTGAAATCTTACATAATTCTATTCCTATTGTCAGGTTGGGCCGAGCAGTGAGACCGTATAGTGTTTTCTCATTGCACAATGTTTGCAAATCAATAAAGAGAAAGCCTGAACAATGAGGTGACAGTGGCTGGCCAGACCAGGCCCTCCTCAGGCCCCAGTCGCCCAGGAAGCAGCCTGCAGTTTCGCAGATATGGTCACTTTTAATTCTGCGGCTGGGCAGGACAGTGAGGCTGGGTGGTGACCTTCCCCACAGATTTCACAGCGCTGACCTTAAAAAGGAGGGAGGAAAGGAATGAAGGAACAACAGCGACTCATACAGAAACGGACCAAATCTTTACTGCATTTTCTCCACGCTGGATTCCAACATGCAGGTCCAGAGCGTGTTTGACTAGAAACTTCTCCAACAGGCTTTCCCTTCCCCACCATGTACAGTATTCATTTTGATCCTACTCACTGTCCTGAGTCCAGAGGCAGTTACTAAAGACACTCGATGCAAACAGTGAGTGGTTACAACACACAGATGAGGGGGGCACAATTTTCACGACAGAGTAGACTCCTGGAGCGATGGGCAGAGGCAAGACGCCCCATCAACGGCTGATGGCATCCTATAGCGCAAACCCACAACTGCTCGGTTTTGTTTCATTTTGTCTTTTTAAAAGTCCTGAAATATATGGAAACTACTTGTTCCTAGTATTGTTTATATTTAAATCAGTTATCAGACCTGATTTAAAACAGTTATTTGCATACATCTTTGTGCTATGCACCTTAAAGTAATTTGTGAGTGTATGTGCAAGATGAAGGTTATGCACATCTGCATAAAAAGAGAAACTGTGAGACTATATGAAGACAAGCATCACATTCCACAGCACACCGTCGGTTAATTTCTGAATTGTCAAGCATTATTTCAAAGAAGAGAGAGGAGAACAACACGCTCGCCAGAACAAAGCAATCGCAAGGACAGAACCAAACCCAACTTTTCTATGAGTCACTTAAAAACTGTAGCCTTGTTTCTAACACTTTTCATTATTGTTATTTTTAAGCTCCAGTAGTGGGATCAGATTTCTGCTGCCTCTGGGCAAATGAGTTATGATCTGATCTCAAGTTCCAAGGGAAATGCTCAAAGTTTTATTTTCCCCCAGTTGAATAAACAGTACCATGTACATTATCTCCTGTGTTAGAATAGCGTTGTCTTCACATAAGACTCAGATAATGGTATTAGTCATTCATTTCCTAGAACACAGACACCCTCGTTCGTGCTGACAGGTTTATACGGGACGCAGTGGCAGCCGTGGGTTCTGGGAGTTGCTAGATGGCGGACCTTGATTTCTTGCAGTCCTGAGTGATGGAGCCCGGGTTTGCCTGGTTATTGTCTGCTTTCTCCCGCAGATGCTTGGCTTGTCTGAAAGATTAATACATTAACAAGAGCTGAGGTCTGGGCTGCACATCTTCAGACATGTTTATTAGCAGATGGCACACAGGATTCAAAGGTCACCACAAAAGTGACATTTTAAAGTGAAACAACAATATTTATGCTCAGATAGTCTGCTGATGAGATCATGTGAAACAAATGGTTTTGATTAAATTAGCTTATAAATGGTTGCCAATCTATAGACAACCTGAACCGCCATGCCTGTTTACCAAATGTCTTCTCAGGCTTTTCTTATCTTTTAATATAAATGGCCAAATGTGTTTTGTTTCGTGGGGGGTTTTTTGTATGTTCATTTAACCTCAGAATCAACATATCTGCTTTTTCCTCCCCAGGTCCTATGTTTTAATTCTGATGGTATCTTCTATGTGTGCTCTGAGATTACACCAGCTATTATTGCTGCCTTGAAAACGTTTAGACTCTATACTGAAACTATAACTGACTTTCTACTTTGCTAGTATGAATTGGTCTCTAAAGAAACCGAAAACTCAGTCCCTTCTCTGGAACTTCTATGCAACTTAGGGTCAAATCTCCTAAAAAGCCAGAAGCTGGCGTTCAGGAGTAATGACTATATATGCATGTTTGCTGAGTCCTGAGCTGTCCTGCTTCTGTGGCAGAGTGTGCTAATGTCCCACACAACAAAATAAAAAAAAAAACCGAGTTGGGGGTGTGTGTGGGGGAAACAGGGGCAGGGGCTGCTTCTAATCCCCTCCGCTCTCTCTTAGCTGTACTATAAAATGTGAGTGCAATTTTGTTTTTGCTTTTGGCTCAAAAACTCAGTTGGTGAGAGAATTCTTGGCAGTACTCAGTAAGGACAGCCCCCTGTCAGCTCTGAGCTGTCTACAGTCCTCAAGACTGCAGTGATTTCCCTCCATGGCATTAAAATGCAGAGACAATAGCCAACTCACAGGTTAGAACATCCACATTTTAGAAAAGTTGATTATGACTGTATATATGCTTTTCATTCACCTGTATTTAACCGAGGAATGAAGAATTTTGTAAGAGCTGGATGTTAGTTTTTTTTTTTTTTAACCATACAGTTATCTATCACATCTCATGTTTTGTATAGATACAAACATAAAAACATGGAGCAAGGATTTACTCACTTTTCAAGAGAACCCTTTTCAACAGTCACGGCCCCATCAATTGATTCCAGTCCTTGCTCAGAAAACTGTTTCAAGGCACTTAAGGCCGCCTAAAAGGGAAAACAAATGGGGAGAACCATTCACTGATTTTTTACAAAATGAACTCGCGACTCTAAAAGAAAGCCAGGACACACAAACTATCATTTTCTGCACTCTTAATCACATTTCAAAATTTGCACTACTGTGAAGCAAGGCATACGTGTGCTGGATGTATGGTAGCGTGCGTGTCCACAAGCACACTCCAGCTCCTGTACCCAGAGCCACAAGTGTCAGGAGATATGGAATGGAACCCAACAGTGCGCCTTCCCTTTTCCTTATTTATAACTTTGCATGGTCAGGAAGTTCCATCTGCAAATACAGAAACTTAAAGTGCTCCTTCGTGGTGACTTTGCCTAGCTGCTCCTCACATGGCTGAAACTCTGAACATCCTCTTCCTTGAAAAATGCAGGGACACTGGCTTTCCTACCTTCAGTTTTGTTTTCAAAATGTGGCTCCAACCAAGTCACAGAATGGGGAGCAGGCATCGTGTACAGACTGCAGGGTATCCTGAATGGAGAGGCAAAGTCAAACTCCCAGCTCCTGTGGGCTCTGGGGAGGCAGTACTGGCCCAGCAGAGCTTCTGGAGGTACGGAGAGGCCTGCGCAGGCGTGGGATGCTGTAGGTGTTGACAGGCTGGTGGAGCCGGCTGGATAGCTGGGAGGCACCAAAAATGCAACGCTGATAAGATCTACATAACTTGTTGACACTTTTGTGCGTGTTCCAAATTGTTAATTCTTTGGGTAAGAATGTGGTTCCTCTTCCCCTCCCCCACTGCGCCTCCTAAACCCCATTAGAAGAGTTTTGTTGAGTCTGTGATAGGTGTCAGCAGTCAGGATGTCTGAACCTTGGCGATGCCTGCCTCTTCACACTTGGGGCATCTGGGTTTTCTCAGCTGCCTTTGAAAAAGGCACTCGCTCATGCGTTTCCCAAGTAGTTGACTAGGCACATGCGTTCTTTGAAATTTCTTTACGTAGAAATTATTTGGGATGGATTAATTTTAAATTAATGGACTTGGTTTTGGGGAGCGGAGCACAGTTTTAGGTTTAAAGGAACTGAGCAGGTAACCTACACAGTTCCCAGACTCCTCCGTGCATCCCTGTTACCTCTGACCTCTTCCATTGCTGTGGGATGTCTGCTGTAACCGACCAGCAAAATCAACGTATCAGCTCAAGTTCAAATTGGAAAATCCATACTAGGATTCCTCTTTTTTATTTTATTTTATTTTTTGAGACAGAGGATCATGTAGACTAGGCTGGTCTCGAACTCTGTATGTAGCCAAAGATGACTTTAAACTTTTGGTTTTCTTGCCTATACTTATCAATACTGGCATTACGGGTGAGCATGCACCACCGTGACTGGCTTTTTAAATTTTGACAAATGCATCATGACATGTAGTCACCAGTATGATATTATATTGGGAAGTTACACACTGTTCTGAAGACCTGCCTATTTATTCCTGTCCCCCTCTCAATCTCTGACAGCTCCCAGTTCTTTTCCTGCCTCAGTAACTTCACCTTTTGCAGAATGTCATAAGTTGAAATACTCTACTCTGCAGCCAGTTTCGGGCTTTTTGATGTCTTTTCAATGTTCACTTCTCGTTATAGCTGGATAACATTCCACTGCATGCATCTATCACAGTTCATTTTACCTTCCCTTTGGAGAGGCATCTTGATTGCTTGGGAAGATTGTGAATAAAGTTGCTATAAATGTCTGTGAAGATTTTAACATTAGAAATTTAATTTTAATTTAATATTAAAGAACTTAAATATTTGTCTCCCCTCTTTTTAGTCTGTATCTTTTGTTTGGTAAGTCACAATTTCAATATGCAACCAAAACAGGCATTTTCCATTACAACAAAACTGTCTCAGGAGCCTCAAGTTTATAAGCCTTTCCATATGGGCCAACCTCTTTTCTGGGCAAGTAGGCCCATTACCATTTTTTCCTATAAAATTTTTAATACATTTTTAATTAAAACATAGTTATATCCCTTTCCCTCTTTCTTCTCTCTCTCTCCAGTCCCTCCCAAGTCCCCTCCTTCCAACTCCTTTCCAACTCAAATTGATAGCCGTTTTCTTTGACTATTATGACGTGTGTGTGTGTGTGTGTGTGTGTAAATACATAAATTCAACCTGCTCTTTGTTGTTTGTATATATATGGTTTCAGCTGCTATTATCTCTGTACCATGCTTCTTTCTTTAAAAAAATATGCATCATTTTAATAGTTTCTACATTATAAATTATTAGACTATTTTAGGCCTGAGACGATGTTGGTTTTGTTATTGTTGTTGTTGTGGTTTTGTTTTTATTTGTTTGTCTGAGATAGGGTCTCAGATAGCTCAAGCTGGCCCTCTAACCTGTAATGTACCTACAGCCTACTCTAAACTTTTGATTCTCTCTGTTACCACTTCCAAATGCTGGGTTTATGGGTATGTATCCCCTTTCCCATCCAGGTAGACTACGTTAAGCTTTAGAGAATTTAGTATGTACTTCTGTGGTGGTTTGAATAGGTTTGGCCCCCATAGACTCACATGTTTGAATGCTTGGCCCATAGGGAGTGGCACTATTAGAAGATGTGGCCTTGTTGGAAGAAATCTGTCACTGTGGAGGCAGGCTTTGGGTTTTATATATGTATATGTGTGTATATTCACATATATATTTTTTCCAAGCTCTACTCATTGTGGATCCAGTCTCCTCTGGGCCGCCTTCTGATCAAGATGTAGAACACTGGGCTCCGCAAGCATCATGGCTGCCTTCACGATGCCATAATGGACTGCCTCTCTGAAACTGTAAGCTAGCTACAACTAAATGTTTTCCTTTGTAAGAGTTGCCGTGATCACAGGTCATGGTGTCTTCCCAGTAATAAAAACCCAAACTAAGACACCTTCTCACTTGCCCCAGTTCAGCAGCTGTAAAAAGGAGGCTTTCTTCAGATGCACTGCATCCCCCTGCAGAGTGCTATGAGTCAGATGAGCTTTTGATGTTTCGGCTTCAAGGCCCCACCTTGTGTAGAGTTGGTTTGTCTTCCTCACTTACTTTCCTTATTGCTTGTGGAGTGACATGTGGCTGCTTTCAAAACTCACACACTAGAGACTCAGATTTAGACAGTTCTTTACTTGCCCCTGGGGTGGGGAGAGCTACACAGGAATCTGACTGTCACTTCACTTGGACCAGGGGACCTTGGGGACCCCATGGAGTCCGAATGTGCTGGGTGACTATGCAAAGCACAGTCTTGTGGGTGTGTGTCCTCCCCTCAGCTGGTTCTATTATTCTGAACTTCTTTCTATCTCCTGCATGCATAAGGGGCATAGAGAACCAGGCCCACACTACCACACCCCAAAGACAAAGTCATGCCGACTTTAAAACAACTTTGTAGGTTGATCTGATGAACGCGGAGGTCTTTGTAGATGTAAGACTTTTGAACAAGTGATATTTTGAAAAAGGTATCTACCTTGCTCAGATATGTTAGTCAGGTACATTACTGTCAAGCATACTAATTCTTATCACTTCCTACAAACAGATGATAGACAATCCATTGCATGCCAGGGAATTTTAAGATGCAACATGATTTCACTGCATGAAACTCCTAAGAGCCTGGCCTGTTGGCCCTGCTCTGCTCCTAAGACCAGCACAACATAGAAATACAAACTTTTATACTTTTGTTTTGGTCAGTGTTGGGAATAAACCCTAGGCCTCACTATGCCAGCCATGTGTTCTACCCAACTCTTATGAAGAAACCTCACGTACAGGCTAGCTATAGCCTGTTTTCATTATTTGCTCTGGTAACACTTGACTCGGTGTAGTCTGGACACAGGAACTACACGACCTGCTTCTCTAAGGTCAGGACCAAGACATCTACCTCTCTCACCAGCAGAGAGATACAGGGGAGATGAAGGCCAGAAAACTTGGAGAGCAGGTTTAGTGTTTTAGCACTTGCAAAATCTTCCCGATGATGTTATCCTTATGTCATTTAGGTCTTACTGCACCCTGTCATCACTTCAAGAATGTCCTGCAGGCTGGAATGGCGGTATGCTCTCTTGTGTGCTCTCTCAATCCACGCCACGGATGGTCTTTAAGAGCTCTTGCGTGACTGCCTTTCTCCACAGGTATGCTCCACGGCTTCCTAGTAACATTTCTTATCTCATCAATGAGCTCATTCAGCCCACAGCCTACTGATAACCCAGAACACAATAGCTTAGAAGTATGAGAGGATTTCTTTCTGATTTACAAAGGGCAAAGTTGGCAATTTATCTTGGCCTGGGTAAACAGTAAGAGCTACCATTTGGTGAACATCATTGGGGCTGCAGTCCTGGGATGGGACCTTTTACCTGCATGACCTCAGGTCTTATCATAGCCACAAAGCTGCTCTTACCCATAAGCAAACAGAAACCCAAAGAATTCAGTAACTGCTTCAGGTCATTCAGCTGGAAAGTGCAATGATCTGAACCCAAACTAAGCTCTTAGTCACATTACAGAACTTTAAAGTGTTAGTATTCAGCTCACAGGCAGTGTTGCTCCTCTCAACGGCATTATCCAGCATCCTTTGGACCTCTCTTCTGTGTTCACTCTCCCCATTGCTTCTCACAGTCTTTGCCTAAGCCAAGTGCATACTTATTTCCAATGTACTATCCTATGGGCATCCCACAGTCCTCTTGCAGTCCCTAGATTCCTTTCCAAAGCTGTACATGACATTTCTGCATCATTCACAGTTTGAGCTGACCCCAAATGCCCACAGTCCTTATTTTGGCATTTACAGTTACCTAGGGACAACAAATGAGATAACTTAATTCTCCATTTCTTACCATTATGAAGCTAAGAAATCTTCCTAAATTTTCAGAAAAACAAACAAGCAAATCTTTTCATTCCTTACCTATGCTTGCCTGCAAGAGAAACAAAGCAGCTTCTGGGCTTTGCTGGACTTGTGGGATGTAGAATGCTGTATTACTAAGAGGCCAGGGCTACAAAGGAGAATAAACAAAGGCTGATATTGGTGCTGTACAGACAGCCAGGCTCTGATCCTGCTTAGGGCAGCAGAGTCAGGTGCCTCTTCTTACAGACACTCATGGAATACTCTCAAAGTGACTTCTTCCTGCATTTGTGTGACATTTTCTGTGGGAGCAGAGCAGGGCTTTCCGTTTCCCGCCATCATCTTGACTTTTGTTTAGTTTATATACTTGTTTACTTTTGAGATAGAGTCTCACTGTTTTTCCCATGCTAGACTGAAACTTGTGATCTAGCCCTAGACGGGTCTCAAACTCCCAACCATCCTGTCTCGGCAACTCCAGTGCTCAGTTCCACTCCACCTACCCCCACGCCCACCCAATTCACCATCTACTCTTTTCCAAGAAAGGGTATTTACAGTTTATAGAAATCCATGGAAGGAGACAGGAGAGCTTCTGTTTCTACTGCAAAATGCCTCTAGAGTCATATTGTGAACAGTGCTTGCACAGCGACATTGCTCTCAGCAAACCTCAGTTTCATGATGAGCTCAACAAAGCAACATCAGCTTTCGCCATTGGATCAATTACTTCAGAGAATAATGGGTAATGATGTGGCTTTATGAACAAATTATAAAACTGAGCAGTCCACAAGCATGTTTAAACACTTCCAGAATCTGTCCAGAGGATGATAAAATCAACAAAATCCTCATGGTTTAACAATTTCAACTGAATGTATTGTTAACTTATTGGAGGTAGCTGTTTTTAAAACCTTCAAATATATTATAAACATGATACAGAATACTGGAGGACACTTTGAATGAGGGAAAAGAAAACCATCCTTATTTGGGCTTCATCATCAAGCCTGATGAAGAGGCAAGTTCTAAATTGTCTCCTTACTGAGAGTCAATAGATAACAAGATGTTCTGTCCCCTCCGTGTGCAGCCCACCCTCTCAGCATGAATGATTTGCTATGTGATACATGTAAACTAATCTTGGGGAGTCGTGGGAAGAATTGACTCTGGGTCCTTAGTGAGGCACATCCTGAATGAGCTAACCCAAGTTGGGTAACTTCCCACTCACTGTGGATTCCAGAATTTCAAAGATACACTAACATAAGAACCAGAGCCCTCCATAAGTCTTTGGCTATAAACAAATAGACAACTCAATGATTTCATTTCCAAAGTCAGAAAATGTTTTTCTAGCAAATCAAAACAAACACACTCAGCATCTAATGGATGTGACCACAACCTACCAGCTACACTTTCAAACCTCAGCTTTTTGTGAGTGAACCTGTTATGTGAATTTAAAAAAGCAGGAAAAGAAAAAAAAAATAAAAGACTCTTCTCATCTCTGTGCATGCATGTGTGTGTGTTGTGTATATGTGTGTTGTGTGCACAAACCCACATGTATTTCTGTTAGAGGAAAGCATCTGCATAGATACACAGAAATATTTTCGTTCCCAAAAGGTTTCACAACTGTTTTGTGAGTAAAGCCCCACAGCCCTAGAATAGATGTCGCTACCATTTCATGTGTGCCTTTGTTTTGGGTGTCGTTATAGCAATGCCAGAAACATGATGCCAATGAGATTATTTTCCATGCCTACTTGCTGGACTCATGTGGTGTGTGTGTGTGTGTGTGTGTGTGTGTGTGTGTGTGTGTGTGCGTGCATGCACAAGCTCGGGCACAAACCAGAAGGAAGATACATCTTTCTGGTCTCTTTTGCTATCTTTAACTCTCCTCTTGTCAATTAACAAATGTTGACACCAGCACTCCCTGCTTCTGTCTCCAGGGATCAGCATGCGATAAGGTAGCATGGTTAGGTCACTTGCTGAGAGACAACAATGGTCTTTATGAGAGAAATGTGGATTTTACCTCATCCCTCCACACAGCAGTTGCTCGGGGAGCTTTGAGCAAAACGCCCAATGGAAGCTTTTATTTCCTTTGCTTCTGTCCTATTTTCCCATCAACTCCCACCCCAGTTCCCAGAAACAGGCTACTCCTATCAAAGTAAGCAGTAACCACATACCCAAATGTGGCCTTCATAGTCAAGTAAGCCTTCTGGGTTTGTTTTGCTTTGTCTTTTCTCCCAAAGTGCCTGCTCCTGGTGAGCTCTCATGAGTGGGGGGCAGAGCTAACTGCAGGATTCTGTTCAGAAAACCCACAGTTAATTAAGTCAGGCTCCTGTCAGAAGGAAATGATAGCTTTTTAAAAAGCAAACATCCTCAAAGGAAGACTCTCCTGACTTCTCATCTAAATAACTGGAACAAATGAACAAACCAACCAACCAACCAACAAACTAGAACAAGCCAGAGTGTCCTTCACTAAACATAAAGATTGCCCAAACAGACTTGTGCTTCTGACTGTATCACACTTTGGCCTCCTCCATTTCAGATGTGACTCTTTTTTTTTCTTTTTCTTTCTTTCTTTTTTTTTTTTTTTTCTTTTTTCTTTTTTCGTTTTTTTTGATTTTTCGAGACAGGGTTTCTCTGTGTAGCCCTGGCTATCCTGGAACTCACTCTGTAGACCAGGCTGGCCTCGAACTCAGAAATCCGCCTGCCTCTGCCTCCCAAGTGCTGGGATTAAAGGCGTGCGCCACCACCGCCCGGCTCAGATGTGACTCTTACATTAAAAAGGACTACACTGAGCTTCAGTTAACGTGCCTGCTGCCCTGCCTGCCAACCAGTCCATTCCAGCATGTGCCTTTCATTCATGCTCCCACAAACCTATCAGCTCCAGGTCACTTCCATAAAATTGGCACTTTAGAAGACGGCTTGCCCTTGAAGAGAAGGAATGTCTGCATGCTAAGGTGAGAATTATTTGTTATGGAAAAAATAATTAAAAGGTAGATGATGAGAACCATGAAGATTTTCAATAGTCTCCCAAAACAGGTGTTTAGATTCTTGAATTTGTGAATTACTTTAAAGATAAGCATTTGCAGTAGAGACTTGGCCATCACCTATGTTCTTGTGGTTAGGATGTCAGAATGGGGAATCCGAGTAGCCTTGGCATGGACGATGCAGAGCAGAGCTTGGCATAGAGCTGACTGAGAAATACTGTTCATGTGATGGCATCTGCACGGCCATGTTTTCCTTTGTTTCCCCAACATTATTCCCGTTTTGTCTTCGTTCAATTATTTTGATTATTTAATACAAAGTCCCTTTTGTTTGTTTTGTTTTGTTTTGTTTTTTCCATAGGCTGTTATTCTGAAATATGTTTCTACTATGTAGACCAGGCTAGCCTGTAACTCTCAGAGATCCACCCGTCTCTGCCTCCCTGGGTGATGGTATCAAAGGTTTGTGCTACCACAGGTGGCTTTGCAAAAGGGCATCTCAGGAATCTGTGCACCACCTCACCCACTCCCTAGTGGGAGGTAGTTAGGACATTGCAGGTCATGCCTGCCACAGGGACTGTGGGAACTCTTCCTCTTCTTCCTTTTCATTTCTTGGCTACAAGGTGAACAGTTTGGGCCTGTTTTCCTGTTCTGATATGCTGCTTTGCCACAGGCCCCAAATATCAGGGCTAATGAATTATGGACTCAAAGATCCAAAACTATGAACCCAGAATACCTTCTCACTTTCTAGGTTGATTTTCTGTAAGTTGATTGTTGTTGTGATGAAAAAAAGGAAATAATATAGTGTATGACAGGTCTAGACTAAAATTACAGCTCTATTGTAGATCACCTGGGTGTCCTTAGACAAATTACCTGCTCATTATCTGTTAAAGACCTCAACTCCTACTTAAGTAGTGCCTGGATTCTAGTGATATTTAAATGAATAAGCTTTATCTTCAGTCATAGAAATATATATGTATATATAATCTGTGGTGGTTTGAATGAGAATGGCCCCCATAGACTCATATATTTGAATTGTTTGGTTCCTCGATAGTGGAATTATTTGGGAAGAATTAGGAAATATGGCCTTGTTGGTATGTCACTACTTTTTGTAGTTCCAAAAGCCCAGCCCAGGCCCAGACTCTGTGTTTCTATCTGTCTCTCTGTATCCCTGTCTCCTCTTCCTCCTCCTCTTCTTCTTCCTCTTCTTCCTCTTCCTCCTCCTCCCCCTCCTCTCCCTCCTCCTCCTCTCCCTCCTCCTCTTCCTCCTCCTCCTCCCCTCCTCCTCCTCCCCCTCCTCCTCCTTCTCCCCCTCCCCTCCCCCTGCCCCTCCCCCTCCCCTCCCCTTCCTCCCCTTCCTCCTCCTCCTCCTCCTCCTCCTCCTCCTCCTCCTCCTCCTCCTCCTCCTCCTCCTCCTCCTCCTCCTGGCTCTCTCTTCCCTCCCTCCTTCCCTCCCTCTCTGCTTGCTGCCTGTAGATTAGGATGTAAAGCTCTCAGCTATTGCCCAAGTATCACACCTGTCTGCTTCTCACCATGATGATCACGAACTAACCCTCTGAAACTGCAACCAAGTCCCCATTTAAATGCTTTCTTTTCTAAGAGTTGCCTTGGTAATGGTGTCTCTTCACAGCAATAGAACACTGACTAAGACAGTCTCTCTCTCTCTCTCTCTCTCTCTCTCTCTCTTTCTCTCTCTCTCTCTCTCTTTCTCTTTCTCTCTCTTCATTCCTTTCATGACTCCCTATTGTTCTTTGTTCAGAAATCCTAGAACAAGATCCTTTGATTTCACACCTAACAATACTAAAAATAAACATTTATGTCATATAATCCAATGTTAACGTTTCTTTGGCAGTCTTCATAGAGTATTCAACTGGTCAGTCTCCTAAGTCCTGGGAGTTCAATGGTAACAGAACCATGCTGCCCATGACCTGGATCTAACTTTGCCTGGTGAAAAGGGCCTTGCAGGTGGGATTAGTTAAGAACCTTGAAACCATATGCTTAGCTTGAATTATGCAGGTGGGCCCAATCTAGTCACATGAGCTCTTCAAATTAGAGAACCATTCCCAGCTGTGGTAAGATAAGGGTGGATGTTAGAGGAGGTGACATCACCGACCATGAACAACAACAACAAAAAAAGCAAGGACATAGATTGTCTGGAGCCTACAGAAGGTAGTGTATATAGGATACTTTAAAGGAGACTGCAAGTCACGTTGATTCTCTCCTGCACCAAAGTTGGAGCTGATTCTGAGAAGGAGGCCATGAAAGCCTAAGACGCTGTACAGAAGAGAGTGGGGCCTGAAGAGAACAGGGTGACAGCTCTCTCTGACACTGTCACCTCAATTCTTCAATGGCCTCTTTTTTTAGACTATAACCCAACCTTTTCCTATGGACCTATGGGTCTCTCTCCTTATTCCTCCCCATATTCAACCCAACTCTGTGCCTTCCAGGACAGAAGTGCCTTCCCCCAGAGGGTGCTTCTAGTCATTCTGGCAACCAGCTGCTTGCCAGCTCCTAGGTCTTAGTATGGGGAGGCTTCCTCTGATGCCCACAAAGGTATGCACCTTTGTTTATGTCACTCAAAGCACTTGTCACAATCCATCATTATTCCCTTGAGGAAAGGCCCTGGTTTGCACGACTCACCGCTAGGTGTAACCATTCATTGAACAAATATCTATTGAGAACCCAGTGTTGTGCTCAGTACTAGAAAAACCCACACCAACATACATGCCTCTTAAGTCAGGAGAAAGGCATGCGAACAGTGACCCTGTGATCTGACCAGTGTAGTAATAAAGGCTAGGACAAGGGTGACACCTAGAAAGAGCAAAAGCCAAACAGGGGCTGCAGGGAGATGAGATGAGATAGATAGATAGATAGATAGATAGATAGCTAGATGGATGGATGGATGGATGGATGGATGGATGGATGGATAGATAGATAGATAGACAGACAGATAACTCTTCCGGCCCAAAGCCCTTGATAAGCAGGGACTGGGAGCCAGGTGTGTGAAGGGGGCAGTGTTGAAGCTGCCATACAGAAAGAGAAGGAGCCTTATGGTGGGAAAGATTAGGCCAAGCTCAGGGTCAGATGTCACAAAGAATAGTAATTCCAAAAAGGAAGGAGCCTTGTGACCAGGAGGGCAGGAGGACCCTGAGAGACTGATGAAGCCATTCTAGTGTAGGGATTCGATGATGGGAGGTTTAGAGTCTTTGGAGGGTTCTGCCATGTATAAGCAACGTTGATAAATGTTAAACTGATTCTCCAAGTTAAAGAAACTGCTGGGTCAGCAAGATGGCTCAGCAGGTAAAGGCACTTGCTGCCAAGACGACTCGAGTTCAATCCCCATAACTTATATGGTAGAAGGCAAGAACTAACTCCTGCAAATCGTCCTTTGACCTCCACACATACACCCTCATGACAATATTACATACAAATAAGTGGAGAGAGAGAGAGAGAGAGAAAATCACAGAATCTATTGAGACTCCCACCAAAGCCAATGGTAAGCTTTCAGGAGACTTCAGTGAACAAATGTGGACTCATGGAATCTAGTCCAGCACCCACCTAACTACATATAAATGTCATGCAGTTGAGCCAGCTCCCAGAATCCTGAAGCGAAGTGGGACTCACAGCTGAACAAACTTGGGCTGAACAGCCTTCTTATTAGCCAACGATCTTGGGCAGGTAAAAACCTGAACTACTCAAAGATCTAGATTGAGATGCTGCTGAAGCACTTGTGCTAATGACTTATTGCTCCCAAATTCGTGGACTCTTCACCTATAGCCTAACATCGTGACTTCTACCCTAGTAAAGATGTCTCAGAGACTGTAGATGAGAGAGCCAGAAGGTCACATGACTTGCTCCAGGTAGATCTGGGACTTAGACCTAAACAGTCTGGCTCCGGCACTGACTGCTCACGCCTGTAAGAGGCTCTCATCTGAGCGCTCAGTGAAGCGTGACCAGACGGGAAACACAGGGCCCTGTGTGAACAAAGGGCTCTCTCTGTGATCCACTCCCCCTTCTGTGTTTATAGTCTCCTGAGCAATGGTCACTTGGGGTGTGACTTGAGAAGGCTACCAGACTGGTCTAGGCAGGTGGACTTGGGGCAGGCAGAGCTGACTCAACAGTGAAGCCTTTTGCATGGGCGGAGGTATGCAGCTTGGATCTTTTGGAGCCTCTGTAGACTGAGCACCCAAGCAAGTGGGGACCAGCTAGTCACAAGGTTAACCAGGACCTATGAATGAATATGTCAATTGGTGACTTCTTTTTTTTCTTAAGGATGAAAAACTAGATTTTGCTTGGCTCCTGGAACTTCCTGTATTCTTGCTTTCC
The DNA here is from genome assembly GCF_011762505.2 of Arvicanthis niloticus. Lineage (NCBI taxonomy): Eukaryota > Metazoa > Chordata > Mammalia > Rodentia > Muridae > Arvicanthis > Arvicanthis niloticus. Next base: position 30,167,116 of record NC_133433.1, on the reverse strand, counting down.
CCCTTTTTCATTCCTGTCAGTCTCTGCAGAGTTGGTTTTTCCTTGTTCTGGGCTCTCTTATCACCTCCATCAAGATGATATACTATCTCAAGATGATTTCACTCAGACTGGTGACAAATTTGGAGAGCTCACATTCCTATTGCTAGCCTGGCTTCTGGCCTCAGCCTTCACATGCCTGGTGGATTTCCATAATACACGGTGTGTCAATCCTGCCCGAAACCAAAGTGTTCATTCCCCACCCCACCCCATTCTTCTTCTAGAAACGGCATCCCAGGATTCAGCCCCATCCCACCTCTTGGCCACTTTCTCCACCTGCCCATTAACCAGATCAGTTGGTTCTTTTCTGACATCCCTACAGAGTCCCTCTTGCCACCCTCCAGCTTCTGTCAGCACACAGAGCTGTTAGCTTCTGGGGACATACGGTATCTTTCTAGCTCTTCTGGTCTCCCCTTCCTAGTTAAAGCATAGCCAGTGTATGTGAGCTAAAATATAAACAAGGCTGGCTACCTCCTTGCTCAGAACCTTCTAGGCACTTCTCATTTCTTTTAGAGTAACTCACAATCCCTTACTATGACCACAGTGTGAGTGTGTCACACCTACAGCTCACCATACATGAGCACCCACCATGGGCTCCGGCACTGCGGCCTCCCCTTCCTGGAACTCCATCGGTCACTCCTCCTCGTGGACGCTCACATAACTATCCTCACAGACTTCCATATCCCTCCTTCCTCAGTCCTCTCTCCAGTGTCATCTCCTGCCCTCTGGTTCCAACAGAGTCACACCACACCACGGCCTGTGTCTCTTCTCCTCAAACTGCCTAAATTCCAGCAAAAAATGTCCCCGAGGTTTTATCACGTATTTAACATTTGCTTCCTTCCTTATCATCTGTGTGTCCCATTGGAAGAACTCAGTGTGCCATACTCACTTTTGAGCTATCAACATGGAGACCAGATTTTCAACAGTTACTGACTAAACGACTGGAAGAAGGGAGGGGTGGGTCACAACAGAACCTACATTCAAGCGAATCTTGCCAGCTCGTAACTACCTGTTTTACACAATCTTACTAATTCTTAGATTTGATAAGGAAATTAGAGAGTGAGGGTTTCCATGAGTTTTTGAACTGCTGGTTACTCAGCTAGAGCCAGGTAGTGGTGAAATGTGGGTCTTTCTGATGAAAAAACATTAAGGTTTTTGCTATGCTGCCCATGTGGGTGTTTCCCTGAATGGTAAACTAACCTTGTGGCAATTATATTATTGCCAATTTGGAGGAAATTTTATTGTAACTACCTTAGGTTTTTTTTTCTAGCAGTTCTTATCTTTCTTTCTTTTTTGATCCACACAAATGCAAAGTGACAGTAAAATTCAAGAAGCAAAATGTCTTCTTCTTCTTCTTCTTTTTAAAAAATTACAACTGGAAGAAAAGCACACCACGGAGATACAACACGTAGTTTGGTAAGTTTAGACTCTCTAGTAAAAACAGTTACCAATGGAATGTCATATCAAAGGAAAGCTGCTTCCTTAGTATCCTTAAAACACCTTTATTAAGACAATATAATCAAACAAAAAGATGTACTTTGTATTAGGACAATATCACCTCAATACTCCCTTTCACCCACCTCTACTCCTAACCAAAAAGAAATTTAGAATACTTTAAAGGACAGAGGCTAAGTCTTGCCTTTAAGTTTTGCCTGCCTAAAGTATTTGTAAAATTTCCCCCGGTGTCTGTAGAAACTGCCGGTACTCCACTAGAATAGACACAGGCTGACATACCCAAACATGGTGTTCTCTAATTGCCTTTATGCAAAACAAAGATGTCAGACTGCAAGTGCAAGGATTTATGCCCTGCGGGTGGTGGTATCCTAATCTATGTTAAGCAGCAAGCACAGCAACTGGCAGTCTCTTCCCCCCCCCCACACACACACCATGTCTATTGACAGGCCACTCCTCCCCAACAGGGTACATTCCCTTTCCAAAGTAGAATTTTTCTAAAGATATTGTGTCAAATTCCACTCTTGATAGTTAATTGTTTAAGGAGACACAATAGCTAGAAGTAGGTATCTGTGATAGACATGGAAGTTTGGGGGCAAAACGTAATGTAAGGCATCCCAACATATAATTTTAAATCAAACCTTTAACTCAGACAAAGGGTATTATATCAACTATCAAGTGCCTGACATTCAGTTGGATGGAATTGTATGTTGAAATGGATTGTAGTCATATTGCAAATGTTTTGCCTGCAGCATCTGGTAGCATCAAAGTGCAGGAGGAAGGGGGGGGCAGGTGGGGAGGGACAGTGCCAGAATTAAAACCTGCCTCACTGGATAAATATGTGGAAAGGTTATGAATTAAGTTATCAAAAGGCTTAAAGAATTTGCTGAAGAGGGGGTGGTTTCTAAAAGCAAGAAGTTATTTGGAATTTGACAATGTGGGACTTTAGTTCTTTGTATAGCTAGCATTATAAGCCAAATAAGAGCAGGATGATATTTCAAAGGAGAAAAATCAGTGAATGCGTACAAACATAAAAGCACAAGCAATACCTTGACGTCCAAAAGCAAGTGGTGCTTACGATATCAGATGTGATCTGGGACATGCCCCAAAGGAAACTGGGCACCATTCTATGAAGACTTTCTGTGTGGGAAAAGAGGCCTAAACTTGTAAACTCCATGCCCATTGCAACTGCCAAAGTAAGCTAACTGCCTGACGTCCACATTGGTGCTCCTGGTGTGGACCCCAGTTTAGTCTGCCATGTGGCTCTGCCCTTTTGTCTGGCATTATGATCTGTCTACTCCACTCAGCCAATGAAAAGAAAAATGAGGTAGAAGATTGTATATAGTGTAGGATTGTGAATGAGGACAAAAGTCCACACATCCACTGTCCAGAACCTTGTGGCATGTCCAAACTCAATGCCCTGCAATGTTGGGTGTGGTAGCCTAGCAGGTGGGAAAGTAGTGAGCAGCATCTTGTATTCCTGCTGACCAGTCTACATGCATCTCCCAGGTTAACAGTCATGTCCCTCAATCAGAGCAGACCTGGGACTTCCCTGTCTTCACATGCACAGCATTAACAGTGGCCTGGAGCTAGTACTCCCTTGTTTTTTTTTTTATAAAAGTGGCTGCCTAGCTAACAAGGCCCAGGAGAGTGGCCCAGGAGTGTTAAGATGGCTGCTCCGTGTTCTAATATTCCAGTTGGCGCGGAAACATCTCTAGAGGATACAGAACCCACATGCTGAGAGCTGACACTTATGTCATCCACTTTGTGCTGCTGTGTAAGGAAAAGCTTCCAGAGGAGAAAGTCCTCACCCATCAGCCTCTAGGAGGAGACCCATGGAAGGGAAAAGAGGGGCTTCCTGGAAGGCAAAGGCTGGTAGAGTTTCTGGTGAACTCCTAAAATCTAAAAGGAAGCAAAATTGAGCCAGACTTCCCAATTAACCGAGAAAGCAAGAAATCATAGGCGAGTGAGCAAGACCATAGAACTTCAGGGAAATCCAAAAGCCTTGTTCTGTCTCCCTTTGGTGTGTCCTGAGAACATGGGCAGATCTAGTGTGGATGTTCAGGGACATCAAAGAAAGAACATTCCCCAAGGTGTGCCTCTCACTGGGCAGGCAAGCCAGGGCAAGGGGAATCCTTAGAGCGATGGCACAACAAGCACTTTATTAATTTATAAACAAAAGCTGATAAATTAGAGCGCAACAACTCTTACTGTGTGTAAGACCCTGGGAAAGAACTAAAAAAGAAAACAACAATCAAAACCCAAGCCACAACTGGGCAGCTGCATCTACAGACCACTTATAAGACAGAGGACTAGCATTCAGAATACATAGGGACTTAGGAGTCAGCAGCAAAAACCAAATTGTCCAATCAGGAAATGGGCCACAGAGGTGACCAATCAACACATAGAAAGATGCTCAGCCTCATGCCATTGAGACTATGTTGTACATGTCACACAGCAAGACAACTGACATTAAAAAGTTACCAGAGAAATGGACCCACTCTTGCATTTCTGACCAGACTGTAAAATGGCATAACTTCTTACAACCTTACGAGAAAGCAGTTTGACAATTCTCAAAATGTTATTCATCTGATATATGTAATGTACATAAAATGCTTTAAAAGATGCCCATAGGCAGCTTTATTTAAGAGTTAAGAGCAGCCTAATTCCCTATCAGTGGGCGACTGCACGTTATGATGTAGCCTCACAGTGGATTACCTAAAGAAAGCAGAATAGAGTTGTTTGTCTGACAAGAAGAGTCATCTAAGGTACATTGTTACTTGGAAAACTGAAGTTGTTAAAAATATCAGCTTTTTTTTTTTACTCTAGTTTTTGACTATTACAAATAAAACTACTGTGAACATCTGCCTGGACATAAATTTTCATTTGTCTGAGATAAATACCCAGGAGTGTGATTCCTGCTAGCATTTATGTTCAATTTTTTATGGAAAACTATTTTAGAGAGAACAGGAAGATGGCCTGTCACTGAGGCCTGGAAAGGAAAGATGTCCAAGAGATTGTATTTCCCATGACATATGTGGCAAAGCCATACAAAATGGGCACCCCTATGTTTTTGGTCACATTCTGAGGCTCTGGGATTCAGGATTTCAATAGACGAGCTTTCTGTGGACACAGTTCAATCCACAGAAGGACCCTTATAACAGGTCAAAGAGTGTAGACTAGACACATGTGAATTTTAACAGAAGATTATATGTTCAGATCTGTCCCCAAAGCAGGGAAGCCAGTCAGGAGGCTGGAGGAGGGACCAGAGTTTTCTCCTCCTGGCTCCTTGCCTCAAGTCACTCTTATGCTGAGTTCCATCTTGCTAGATACTGGAGGCCTAGATGAATAGTGTAGGCCGCTTGCTTCGGGACCTCTTGGGCTTCCTTCAATGCCTGCTGTGCCTATGGGATCCCTTTGCACACACAGAAGCATCAGAACTCTCCCAGCAGCATGCAAGGAGGGCCACCAACCTTATCTGACATAGACCTGGACAAGGCTCCCACAGGCCAGGAACAAGTCAGGGACAAACAGCAGCCTTGCCCAGGGGGTGCTCAATGGAAATGCTTGGAGTTAGGTGCTCTGTGAGTGATGGAGAGAGCAAAGTGTTTCCACTTACAAGCCGAGAATTCCTTGTCTGAAATGCTTCCGATCTGAGGTGTTTCTGATCTCAGAGGCTATGGATTTGGATACAGATGCTCATAGACTTTCCTGGTTAAGCATCGGGACTCCTGTGCCCCCCAAATCAGAAATGCTCTAAAATCTGAAACTTAAAAATGTTCCTGGTTTTGAATTGTGAAGTTTTTCAGATTTCAGATTTTGAGGTTAGGGACTCAGGGCATATTAACATGCAACAGGAACTCAACACCTCTTGAGGCAAATCAGTAGGATCTCTGGACCTACCAACAAGTACAGCGCTCACGCCAACTGCCAGCTTTAGCCAATGCTTTAAATAGTTACTATGTTCAGGGTCTCGATGACTGTCTAGTAACAGAACCTAGGAAATCTTTGGTTGGTTTGTTGTTATTTGTTTTGTTTTTTGTTTTTCTGAGACAGAGTTTGTCTGTGTAGCCCTGGCTGTCCATGAACTCTCTATGTAGACCAGGCTAGCCTCAATTTTGATATCTGCCAACTTCTGCTTGCCAAGTATGTGTACTACCACCCCCCAGCTTGCAATCTCTGGTATTTTAAAAGCACTCTGAGGAAAGGCGTGTAGGCTTCCCCGATGTGCCATAAGGGCCCATATGGCTCAGAAAAGGCCAGGGCAACACTGTCTGTCAAAGCTCTGAGTGCAATCGTGTGGGATATGAGGGAGAATTTCCACGTTTCCTCTGGTAAGACATTTAGGGCATGAACAGAGACAGCAGGATGCTCCCGAGTGACTAGAAAAGTTGGGCTTTGAAATACAATACAGATAAAAGAAACATATCACTATTCTGGTATCAGCTGGGAGTGTGAGTGTATGTGTGTGTGTGTGTGTGTGTGTGTGTGTGTGTGTGTGTGTGTGTGTGAATGCACACTGAATGCTTGTATATAGGTCTACTTGCCTGTGTGTGTACATATGTGGCAGTCTTGATTGTCTTCTTCTAGGACTCTCCATCTTTGTGTTTGATTTAATACAGGTTCTCTCACTGACTACCATTTTGGGTAGACTCCTGGCCAGCTAGCCCAGGGAATTAGGTGTCTCCATTATTTTCTGTCCCACCCTCCCCTGCATGGTGCCCATGCAGCTGGTACTGGAGGGCCATACTGGTGGGTGCCCATATATAGCTTTTGCAAGGGTGCTAGGGTCTGGACCTCGGCTCCTCACAAGGGCCTTAAGACCAAGCACTTTCCCACTGAGTTGTCTCCCATGTTCCAACAACTGCTTTTAGAGATCTTTTTTGAACACTGGCACATACATACTGATCATCTCAGGGACTCTCTGCCTACCGCCTGGATGGCTTTATCTGAAACCTCATAATTTGCTCAACCAGAAGGTGAAGGAGAAAGAACTTTGTCTCTGGTCACACAGTGTTCAGTCTTTGCTCCCAGCTGACTTGATGCTTCTATTGTTCCGTATCCAGACACCACAGGGTGTGGTGGCCCTAAAGGGGACAGTGAGGCAAGAAGGTGACGGCATTTGTATTTAACAGCCATCCGCCTCTTCTCTAAAATGTTTGTGTAAACACACCCAAATGCCAGCACAGAAGACACCAAGCCATCCAAACACCAAAGGCCCCACTCATCTTGTGTGGGTCCCACACACTGCGGGACAAAGGCTGCTCTTGGCAGCTTTGTGTCCATTTCCCTCCTGAAGCAACTGAAGGAGATGTCACCCTGGCCCAGGACTTTCTCAGTTCTAGAGCAGCTCGTTCATAATTTTGTGCTTTCCAGTCTTTGAGACTTCGCCTTGGCTCATCCTATACAAACCTACAGCCGTCAGCTCCTTTAACGGGGGTGTCTATAAAGAACAGCCCCAAATCTGCTTTTCCACTGCGCTTAATGTCTTTCCAATTAGATCCAGATGTGAGAAGCTGAAGGAACAGTTCTCAGGACTGGACAAGATGACATAAATCTTGCAGCTGACAGAGATCCCACTGAGCTTGGTTGGGGAAACTCACAGAGAGCTTGTTTGGGGCCAGAAAAGCGGCTGGTTATAAAGACAGATGTGTACACTCCGATTCAAAAAAATACACTCTCAGAGAGGGAGCGCGCTGCGAACACAGTGCCTACAAACCTTCTGCAGGCTAGAGCCTGGCTGGGGCTCCCCTCCTGCTCAAAGCTACATCAAAGGAGTGACTGAGCAGGCTGCTAGAAAACAGACCAGAACTGAGGCTTCCTGGCTCCTTAATTGCTCTTCTCATGGAGAGGAAGGTGGGCATTCCTGACAGACCTTTGCTGGAGGAGAACAAGGGCTGTTTGTGCAGCTGAGGGTTTGGCCTTTATTTTTTTAATTATCAGGTCTTGTATACTGTCCAGAAAGTTCCTTTTAAAAATAGTATATTCTTCCTCCTCTTCTCCAGATGCTAGGAAGTGCAGGTTCAACCCAAACCGTGTCTATTTCAAAGGGACACACATACAAAACCAAACCAAAACAAAAAAACAAAGCCCAGGGCTGCAGTTAAAGGAGCTTGGTGGCATAATGCCCGAGGACTGAGGGCTTTGGGTTTCTTTTACCTCCCAGTAATTTTGTTTTTAAAGCTTGGAAAACAAATTGCACCAAAGAATCAGCTTCTGCAGGATGCAGAGTGGAGAAGGGCAGGGCAGGCGGTGAAAGCCAAGAGCTGGTGGGGTGAGTCTGGGCAGGAGCACACAAGTAAATGACAGACAGGTGCCACAGTGAGCCAGCAGCTTGGATGCTTCCAGAAGGCTTGTACTCTGGTGATCTGGGTCCAGTGAAGCAGCTGAGGCACTTTTCCTTTGACAGCATCCTAGAATGATGCATAGTGTTATCTCTAACCTCTCTTCCGGCTCAACATCTGGCTGTGTGACAGAGGACAGAGGGGCTGAGCTGAGGCACTTCACAAGGGCCATTTGCAACACCTGGTTAGGACCACTTTTCTGAGCTTGAGCCTGGACATACCAGGATGAGAAGCTCTGTCCCCTCTGGGGTCAAACCATTTTTCCAACATGTGTCCCAAAGAAAACTGGAGAGAATGTATTTCACTGGTAACTGTCTATGCCCTGAACCCCACCTCTATCCCTGAGCCTGTTGTGAGTGGGTGAGAGTGGTACTTGGCCCTTTCTCAACTCCCATCTATTATACCAGGACCAACGAGGCAGCAAAGAGAATTCAGGATCACAGAGTAAGAAACACACACACACACACACACACACACACACACACACACACACACACACTTTTATTTTCCCATCTTGAGATAAAAGCCAAGTATGTTTTTTAAATTTATGTTTTACATCTAACAGTTGGGCATGACTGTTTCTGAGCAAATTCTAAGGACTATAAAGATGTCTTCCCAGATAGACAACTTTGACTCTAAAGAAATTAATGCAAATTATAGTGCAGTTCAGTGAAATGCTAATTTATAGCTCCATAAAGGTACAGTTCAAAGCTCAGAGGAGCAGGAGGAAGTCAGTGGATTGATGGTTTGCAGTAAGAAAGGGTTAGGAACAGGCGAGCATAACCAGGGTTTTAGCTGGGAAATGAGCTGAGGGCTTCATTTGTTCCACGTTACTGAGTTTTTAATTTAGATTTGCTGTTAAAAGATAATGCATTTTGTACTTGTGGTTAGTAAGTGACTCCCTCTGGTTGTCTTTAAAAGAAAACTGCCAAAGAACAGGCCTAATTCTCTAAGATAGGAATCACAGGGGCAGGGCTCTGTGCTAAAAATGTAATACCTGTCTTTAAAGTGGGATCAGGAAGCAGAAAAGTTCAAAGATTCTTCTTCTTTTTTAATGGTTAGCAAGTATTATAAGAAGAGAAGCCACCTCTCCAAAGGAGAACAACACCTGTGACATTGTATAAAACACAGTATCCATAAACTGTTGTTGGTGGTTATTAATGTAAACATTTATCCCTGGGTCTGAGGTAGCCATGTTTGCCTGTGACTGCAGCACACTGTGCATTCCCTGCAGCATTGTGCAGTACCATTTCCTTGCTTGGCTTCCTGCCTTTATGCACTACACCTGCACTTAAGGCTTAACTATCCAGAAAAACATACCCATTCGGTTCTGAGGGCATGGGTCTGTAATTCCTGGGAAGTGGAGGCAAGAGGGTCAGAAGGTCAAATCAACCTTAGCTACATGAAGAGTTCAGTGCCAGCTTGTTTATGCAAGAATTTGTCTTTAAAAAAAAAAAAAAAGACATCCAAAATAAGTAAGCCATCTTACCTATAAAATAAGGATTATTAAAATTGTTTCTTGGGCTGGAAAGATGGCACAGTGGTAAAGAGTATGTACTACACATCCCGAGGATGGGAGTTTGGTTTGCAGGACCCAGGCAGGTCAGGTGGCTCACAACTCTAACCCCAGATCCAGAGAATCTAATATCTTCTTCTGGCCTTACAATTACCTACCTGGACTAACAATTTTTTTAATCTCTTAACAACAACAACAACAACAACAACAACAAAACTAAAACAAAACAAAAGGAATAGAAAGTTGTTTCTCCCCACCAGTCTGTCAGTAGCTACAAATACAACACTTACCTATCACACCTGCCCTTTCACACTTACTTGCTCTTAAAATACTAATACTGAGCTCTTAAAATACTGCACATTCATAAAGTTTATTTTATTACAAGTGCTAGAACCTTAAACAGTTGACTGCAATATAACAGCCATCGGAAAAACTTAAATTTTGCAGAGCCCTGAAGAATAGTATTTCTGGGTGGGGGTACAGTTCAGTGATACTGGGCTTGCCTAGCAGGCTGAGACCCTGTCTTCCATCCCAACACCATCAAAAACAATTTTTCATTTGATTATTCCATTTTCAGATAGAACATAATTAAAAATATGTTTATTATAATATAAAAATTATTGAGTGGATTTACCGTCAACTTAGAATTTGCTTTTGTTTCTAGATGGAATCATAAAACGAACTGAAATGATGTCTGTTCTAGTTTTCTTTTGGTTGCTGTGATTTAAACTACTCTTGACTAAAGCAACTTAGGGAAGAAAAAAGTTTGATTTCATAATTGAGGGATGTCGGGGCAGGAAACTTAAAGCAGAAATCATGGAGGAACATGGCTTGCCAGCTTGCTCAGAGGCCCACGATTGGCTAGCTTTCTTGTGACAGCCCAGGACCACTTGCCTAGAGAATGGTGCTGCCTACAATGGGATGGACCCTCCTGAAAATCAACAGTCAAGACCATCTCCCCAAACATGCTCGCCAGCCAGCCTAGATAGGTAACTTCTCAGCTGAGACTCCCTCCTCAGATCACTGTAGGCTGTGTCAAGTCGACAGCTAAAGCCAAGCAGGACAATTTCATTCCTATATTGACTTATTTTTACGCTCAAATCCTGGATTAGTGGTTGCCGTAGAGAAGAACTGGGACGATCAGATGCTGTGGGCTGGGAGTCGTAGGTCACTTTGCCAGACACTGCATACCAATCGTTCACTGAACTGTATACACGCTTCTTTCGCATAACAATGGCCATAACATTCATGTTGAGGCCTTATGTTTGAATAGCACTTAGCACACACAATAACGTTTTAAAATGGAGACAGTAAAAGTAGAAATCCAGGCAACACTACCAAGTGCATGGTTTTAAGGCAGTCTAAGGTTGCTCAGCCTTATATGGTCCACTGTGGGGTTAAAGGGCTGTGGCCTGTAAGTGTCTCCATACTCACCTGTGTGTGTTGCTTATATGATTATAAAGCCAGCAGTGGGGCTGTGTCCCCCATCGTGCAGTGACACCATGACTATACATTTCTGTCTGTGGTAGTGGGAGTGGGTGTCTGTAGAAGGTGAAGGATGGTGTCCTCAGGGTAGAGGACAGGTGGTGTGGTAGAAGTCAAAGGCCAGCTCACACTCAACAGGAGTGAGCTGTAGATAAAGATGAAAACAGCCATACAGCTCTTGGCACTGTGGAATTCTACCACACGGAAACCCCCTAGAAATGGTCCGTCTAGTGCTCACTTTTCCACAGGGCTACAGGTCACAGTTCCCTGCTTGATCCACTTGAGCCAGCTCTACACTCCACTGCGATCCATGGCCACCTAGTGTCGTGAGGTAACTCTGCAGGAAGCATCGGTATGGTATCTCTCTTGGCAACTGGGCAGCTCTGGACTCTCTTAGAGGCATGTGTTAAAGGAAGGAGACTTCAGGAGCCAGGAATGCAAGTCAGGGGCCAATGGCCATTGTTTCCAGTGGGCTTACCACAGTGACAACTGAGTCTAACATTTGTAACCAGCTTTATATTGGCAGAGAGAGCGAGAGAGAGCGAGAGAGTGAGAGAGTGTGTAAGTGTGTGTGTGTGAGAGAGAGTGTGTGTGTGAGAGAGAGAGAGAAAGTGAAAGAGAGAGAGAGAGAGAGAGAGAGAGAGAGAGAGAGAGAGAGAGAATGTAATCAGAGCAAGTCAAACCAGGAATGGGAGTTCTCATAGTCACTACTGGACCCAGGGACAGGCCAAGTTGTTCCATTGCTTTTTTGTGGCTATTCCCTGTCTTAGATGGCTCTTTTCTCCAGTCTTTGCCTGAAAGTAAAGGCACTACTCATGTAATCTGCGATTCAGCTAAGCTGTCAGTTCTTCCCCTGAGTGAGTCATTCTGTCCTCTGCACTCTCAGACATCCTTACCTATGTATGTGTTACGGCTTTAATGTAAGGCTACACGCAACTGCATATCCCCTGGCAGTGTGATAAAGGGGTTATTATACCCCCAGCTTTAACATGAACTCAAGTTCAGTAAATATTGAATGGCTAGATGGGTGAATGGATAGATGAAAACAGTGCCTTAGTGTTAGCCAAGTCAAAATTCCCTGGACACACACACACACACACACACACACTCCACAGTATGAACACTACTCTCACATAGTTAGCTGTGTGGACAGCATGGATTTCAGTCTGCTGTCCTACATTATGGCACACTGAAAATCCCAAAGTTGAATGGAATATAAATAAACACATTACATGAGACTATTCACAAAGGAAAATCTGAAATAATATGTGGTCTATTTAAAAGAGGTCCCCATCGTTGATACACAGGACTTTAAATAGGACCTACTTTACATAGGTGAACCTAAATTAACCCAGGATAAGAAATGGAAGCTCTCATCTTGCATTCTGTTGAGAAAAAAAAATCACTAAAATGTGCCCAAGTTATCAATCATCTATTCAGTCGGGGATCTTCTGAGTGCACAGTATAGTCTCTGCTTCAAAAACAATGAAAAAAGAAAGGGAGGCTGTGTAGGCGGGAGGCGGGAAAGGCAGGGCTCTTCCCAGCAGGAGCTGAAGGTGCTTGAGCAGCCCTAGCAGGGCTGGGTACCAGGGATGCCCTAGCAGGGCTGGGTACCAGGGATGGATACAAGGCCCAGAGGACTGTGGGAGCTTGGGGCTTTCTTCTGTCTCTTGCTTATTACTCCTATGTGATACCTGGACTGATAAAATTATGTATTTTAGATTTTTAATTTTTTTGTGTTTTTGAGGCTGAGGCTGAGTCTCACTATGTAATCCAGGCTAGCTTTGAACTTACAGCAATACTCCTGTCTCAGTTTCCTAAGTTCTGTAGACATAGGCATGGAGGCTAGTACATCTAGCTAAAATTCTATAGTTGCACTTAATTGTTTATGATCACAAACACACATACACACAGAGTTTGGCTTTGGGGAGGCAGACTCTTACTGTTACCCAGGCTTATCTGGCGCTTAGTATACAATCAACATACACTTGAATGCAGGGCAATTCTTCTACCTTGACCTCACAAGGGCTGTGATTCAGGTTTAGCTGCCATGACTGATACCCTTGTATTTTTAAGTAAGAGAAAACAACAACAAACAAACAACATTGTTTTGTCTTGTCTGCTTAGATAGAAACAGTAGAGGGCTGATGAATTTAAATTAAAATACAGAAATTGTATTTAGTAATGGATCCTGTAATGTTACTGCACACTTCTGCCCACTGCAACCAAACCTCACTCCTCCCAAATCCCAGTTGTCTGCTGTAATGAATACACAGAATGGCATTCTTTTAGCTATGGACATGTTTCTTTTACTTTGCACTGAGAACTCTTCAAAGTTCTGTGAAGTTTCCTCAGGGTACATTATATCCATGAACTAAGGTGCTTAAAGAATAACTCTGTCCTTGTCTTGTTCACCAAGGACACCGACAGGCATATAAGCTTGATCAGTATGTAGTCTGCTATCTGTTTTCCAATGGAAAAGGCAAGACTTTCAGAGATCTAAGCAAACCTATAAACACACAGAAAGAAACCCTCCTCCGAATGCCAGCCTGCAGCACTGAAGTCACAGCAGTGGAGCTTTGCAGTGCCGGGGAGGCTCCAGACATTGCTGTCACCACAGCTCTGAGAGAAAAGCAGTCCTCTCTCCAATGAGCCATTCCAATCTGGGCACTCTCACCTTACCATCTGTAATGCTATCACGAGAGAGTTCATTTATACTTCCCTGCCTAAGTGATTGGGTACAAAGAGGATATGCAACCTCAGATACTCTGCCTACCATTCCTTCAACATGGGTTTTAAAGCATTCTCTTAGTTTTCTCATAAATGTAGTATTTGTATCTGTTTGACCTTCTTCTCTACAGGAGTGATCTCATTTGGTCGGTTTCTGTTAATACGTCCATCAGGTAGATAGTACACACAGACCTCAGCTTTGACTCAGTGACACTAACGGGCTGGAAGAGTCTCAGATGGTTGAGCCAGGTGTTACCCTCTGGTTTACAGCTCTGGGTGAGCTCTGGGCCTAAAGAGAAGAGGAAGGGTAGCTGGGGTTGACAGAGGTGGCATTCAGTACTAGTTTTTCATATTTTGAGAGCCAGCAGGCAGGCACAATAAGGACACATGGATGCCAGTCTGGTGAGTATCACACCTATTCACAGCTGCTCTTTGCGCTTCATTTCTAAATTTGCTTTATAAATTTCTTTTCTGGGAACCTCATAGGAAGACCTACCATATAATTAAAATTCTCAGCTTTATTTCCATACACTAATATTGGCTGTAGGAGTGACTTGGGGACTTAGTTCTCACGATCAGGCAATCCAGCATCATAATGACGGACTTGAGTCTCCTGTTTTCCCTTCTGACGCCAGTTTGGTGTTATCCTGCAATACTCAGAAATAGTAATTTTACTTCTTTCTTCTCAGCGAGCCAATACCTTTCACTCTATCAGTTCATCAGCTGATAGGTGTGTTAAATTTATAAAAACAGAGAGAGAGAGAGAGAGAGAGAGAGAGAGAGAGAGAGAGAGAGAGAGAGATGGAGGGAGGTAGGGACAGAGGGAGGGAGGAAGGGATGGGGAGAGGGAGAGGGAAAGAGGGGGAGAGGGATGGTCTACCCAACAGTCTCTCCCACCCCAAGGAAACAACAGTAAGTCCGGCAGCTCTAGCAATGTTCTTTAAAACACAATAAAAAGTAGCTAACTTGCCTATTATCCGAGTCATCAAACACTGATGTGTCCTGAACCTCCAGGACAAAGACATAAGAAAGCTGTTTCTTGATGCACAAACCTGGTTCTTGTGTGTTGTTAAAAGGGGAGGGGGAACCAGAACTTTATCCAGATGGATCAGAACCAAATGGTATAAAGCAAGTTCTGAGTGCAGGGAGATCAGGAGGAAGTTGATGCTGGCCAGTGGGTGGATGGCATTGGAGAAGGGCAATGCTTGACATTAATTATACATCATCCCACCCGATCCTGGTCAGGGCATATGCCAAGTTCTTACATTCCTGTGGCCAGGCAACAGGGCCACACTAGAGTTTCATGGAAAACAACAGTGTGACCTAAAAATGTTCTGGTCACCTAGCTCTGACTACATCTCTAACCTATGACTTGAGAGAACGGAGGCCAACTTTTGTTAAACTAATTGAATTTGGAATGTTGATTTTTGTTATTTTTTTTTATTTTAAGGAAATTTCCAAAATTATTTTTTCTCTAACTTTCAATGATAGCTGACTCAATGTTAATCCAGCAAGGTTATTGGATTACTGGCATAGAGGCAGAGATAACATTCAACCGACGTGAACTCGTGCACACTGGTACTTTTACTTGGCAAGTAGAAAGGGTCATTTGTGATGACAGTTTTAATTTACAACACGGAGAATGGAAGCTGCTTCTGATAGGCTTTTTAAATTATATTTGTACTTAAAGCATGAGTTCCAGTCTATAGAAATCATTTTAAAGATGTCTTCCATATAGGGATCCCAAACTCTGACATCAATCCTAAAAGCCACTTGAATGGCCTAGCTTTGTCAAGGGAGCCTTGAGCAGCTGAGATTTTGCAGCTGGTTTTTGGAGATGCACCCTCACCCTCCCCTCTTCCAGGAAGCAGGGCTTTCCCTAGCAAGTCAGCTCCAGATAGGATGAGTCCCTGGGCCAGGACCTCAAACAACAACCCTACCATGTGCAAGGCTGCCACTGAAATCCAAACTGAACCTCATGCAACTCATGCAACTCTGCCCCCACATACTGCCGCATCCCACACAGGCTGCTATGCCACACCTACAGTGCTGTCACAATACTCAGTGGCTTTTTACTAAGGGCCCTGGTATGCTGCCGAATCTATGCATTCAGTAGGAATTTCCAAAACATGATTGGGGCATCCTCTTCCTTGGCTCGGCATCTGTGCTGCTCAATGTGGGCTGTGTCTCTAAGAGGAGCAGCTTCCAGCAAGCAGCTCCTTTGTGAGGCTTCTATTCTGACTACATAGAGGACTCAGAAATGCCACAAGAGCATACAGCTCCTGATTGGACTTTTCTTCTATGAGATCACTCACACAGGTCAGCAGGTACACGTCACCTTGTTCCTCTTCTCTGAAGCGTTGCCAACCTAGGGTCCTCCCAAGTCTAGTTTATAGCCTCACGGTTCTCAGTGTCTTAGTAAGGTATTTTACTAAAATACTCTGTCTGTGTCTGGAAAACACTCCCTGTCCTCTTCAGTGATTAGAATATTAGTCGTTCCTATACTTAACCAAATGAAAACGAGAAGGGAGTGGGAACAGGGGACATTGTTGTTGTCTTAGTTAGGGTTTCTATTGCCATGACAAAACACCATGACCAAAAAGCAAGTTGGGAAGAAAAGGGTTTATTTGGGTTAACACTTCTATATTGTACTCTGTCATTGAAGGCAGTCAGGACAGGAACTCAAGCAAGATAGCAACCTGGAGGTAGGAGCTGATGCAGAGGCTATGGAGGGGTGCTGCTTCCTGACTTGCTTCCCCCAGCTTGATCAGTCTGCTTTCTTATAGAATCCAGGACCACCAGCAGGGATGGTGCCACATACCACGCTTGGGCAGGGCTTCATCGATCACTAAGAAAATGTCCTACATGCTTTGCCTTGCAGCCAGATCATATGGAGGCATTCTCTTAATTGACGTCCCCTCCTCTCAGATGACTTTAGCTTGTGTTAAGCCAGCACAGTTGTTCTTTTGATGAAGGTGGTTTGGGGAAGGTCACTGTTCTCCCATTAGCAAGAGACATGATTTGATGACTATTAGTTTGAGAACTTTCTCCTACTACAGGATGTCATATCTAACCACTGCAGGTGAGGCTGGCCAAACAGCAAGTACACAGGCAGGGGTTTTGAGGAGAATGTTCTAGCAGGGGGTAGAGGTGGTGATTACTTCTTCTTCCTCCTTCTCCTTTTTCTTCCTCCTCCTCCTCTTCTTCCTCCTCTTCTTTTTGGAGACAGAGTCTCTCTATATAGTCCTGGCTGTCCTAGAACTCACTCTGTAGACCAGGCTGGTCTCAAACTCACTGAGATCCACCTGCCTCTGCCTCCTGAGTGCTGGGATTAAAGCCCCTGTGGATTCCTCAGCTGTTCTGGGGGTGCAATTCTTGGTTTGTACATAGCTTCACTTTCATGTTTCCCAAAGTAAGGTTACAAGGAATGATACTGTTTTAACATGATCCAAGGATATACAGGTCACCTGGCACTTTCAATGTGCCCCTGAGAAAGGCTCATTTCACTAGGATCATCTAAGTTTGGGAGATTGAGATAACATGTACATATGTGCATGGCAGAGCACAGATGCTTCATGGGCTGGTGGCAAGGAAGACATGACAGACTGTTTCATAATTTCCTGGTAAGGGCTGGATTTAAAATACCTGTGCAGAAGTGAGTAGTTAGATGGAAGACAAGCCTCAGAGGATAAGAATAGATGCCCAATTCAACCAATATTATTGCATAAGTAAGGCTCACACTCACCTGCAGCTGCAAGGGACTCAATCTCAGCATCCTGAAGGAGGGCTTTGTTTTGGATCATGGTCTACAGCCTGAGTTGAGGACTCTGCCCAGTCTTGAGAGCACACCAAGGAGGATCCCAGCTCCACTGCCCATCCTTCTGCCTTTGCTAACAGTTGTCCATTCTCATTTCCTCCCTGCATCTTTTCTCATCGATTTACAGTCAACGTTCTGCTCACACCAGCTAATAGTGAACTTTTAAAGTCAGTGAATGTACAGAAGACTGTCTTCATGTGTGCTACATTTCTGACCTCCAAGCCTTGCCTACATGGCAACTCCAACAATCTGTGTTTACAGTTGTTTCAGTAACTGTTCTACTGCTGCAAGGAGTCAGAAAGCCTTTAACTGGGAGCCTCCTTACAGTTTCCGAGGTTGAGTCCAGTATCACCATGGTAGGAAGCATGGTGACACACCGGCTGCTGGGGCAGCAGCTGAGAGCTACATCCTGATCCACAGGTCAAGGCAGACATTGGGCCTGTTGTAGGCTTTTGAAATTTTGAAGCTCAGCCCTAGAGAGGCGCTTCCTCCAACAAAGCCAAACCTACTACAACGAGGCCACACCTCCTAATCCTTCTAACCCTCCTCAAATAGTGCCACTGCCTAGTGACTAAACATTTAAATATATGAGCCTATAGGGGCCATTCTTATTCAAACCACCACAATAGTATAAGGCCCGACTTGCTATGACACTTGATAATATTAATATAAAAATGAACAATTTATTTGAGTGCCTCAGACCCTGTGGGTTCTAGAGTGTGAAGCCTGTAACAGTGAAGGAAATTGGTCTGAAAGCTCTTTTGATGAACTGTGACCTTGATGGCCATCAAACTGAGAAGCAATGGGGAGTTTGTTTTCCTTCCGGTGCCGCTCTGCCTCTCTCCTTGTCTACTAGCATTTGTTGGGGGCAGAATGGACAGTTGGCAGTCTTGATGGCTTGACTTCCAGCCACGTGATCCAGTGCTATTATATAGTAGCCACATGACATTTAACAGCACAACAGAGCAAGTACTACTTAGTTTGATGTTATTTTGCATCTTACCAAAGGATATGTTGGTCTTTGAAAATGAAAATGGCCACCAGCCTTTAGGTCTAGCAGTACCTTTCTGACCCTCCTCTAACCAGTGTAATACAAATGAAGATATGCCTTTCATCACAATGTTGTCAGGAAAAAGTAAGATTTTCCTCTGTGTGCTTATTCCATTGCATGTGTGCCTGTCCTGAAGGGTGAATAGGGTTTATGAATGAATTTGTGAATTCCAGGTGATGGTAGAGGGCACTGCTTCCTGATAAAGACTATAGAAAAATAAGTCACTGTAATTATTATGTAGGCTTACGACACAAACACACACTCACATTTCAGGTTTCTAGGTTTCTCTTAGTTTATACTCTCCCCACAACCTCACTAAATGGTTATTTTATAGATGTGCAGTCAAAATTTGGGACTGGTGCTTTCATGGAACACATGCTTAGGAAGAGGAACTGAGACGCCCACTCCATTTGTGAAAGAAACTTTTGAGAAGGACGTTTCCTTTGGTCCTGATTTATCCCATATATGGGGTTAATATGAGTTTGGTGTCTGCAGAATGATCTCTGCTCAGTGAACAGCTGCAGAGTCCTCAGTTGTGGGATGTAGGGTGACATAAGGGACTGACCTTATGTCTCTGGGGACTGAGTGAGCATTTTTCATCTTAACTTTCTGAGCAGGTTCATTAACCTTGCATATGCAGAGACCAGGAAGTGGGGGGGGGGTTATGGGCAACATGGACTTCAAGCTGAAGCACTGTGATTTTTTCCAATGAAGGGCAGATCTGTTATGAAACGTCTGGAGTCCACCTGCTTTTTCTCCTTTGACAGAGGGATGGTATTTTTTGAGATACTTAGCAAGCTGTCAGAAAATGCATAGTAATTTCTAGCTTTGGGATGAAAGCTTTGCAGGATACTGCCTGAAGCATGAGGCCTGTATTCTATATTTTGTTTTGTTACATACAAGCTTCTGAGAAACTGGTTGTCACTGAGGGGCTCCTCAGTGTCCTGCACTCCCACCCAGCTGTAAACCTGGTTCTCAGACGTCTCCATTTCTCCTGGAATCCTCTTTGAATGGCAGGAGCTTGCTGTGCTTTCAGAGGGTGACACCTACTCTCTATTCTCCGTCTCCTTGCTATCGGCTTTCAAGCTTTCTGGGAAGCACTGTTATACTTCTGTGAAGAGACTCCAACTGCCAATCTGAAAATATTCTTTGAAACCAGTAACACCAGGTGCTCTGTTCAAGAAGCAAGACAGCAGCTTCATATAATATACAATGTAATGTTTGTTCACAGCAGCAGTGAACATTCTCTCTCTCTCTCTCACACACATACACACACACACACACACACACTGCTGCCTAAGTTGTTCAATGTTTCTCTGAGATTCTATGAGCTTCAGGAGATGCAAAGAAACTATGAAAAAAAAAACATCAAAAATTATGCAACTAGGAGAACATTTATAAGGAATTCTAAGCCGACCATCGCTTATAATAATATTATTAGCAGTATTAGCAGAAAGGAAGGTGGGAAGTTAGAGGAGTCCTAGAGTTTGTATGTAAATGATCTCCTTCAGAATAATAAAAGACAGGCTCCCTGTGAGTAATCAAGGAGCTGTGGATTTGATTTTGTGATGCTCATATGACAACACTGCCCGTGGGAGGTTGCTTCTGTTTGATACTATTTTCCTGTTATTATTTTTATGAATGAGACAAAAACAAATGCACAGTACTACTAATCAACATGACACCTTCTACTCTTGCTGAGAAAACTGTTCCTGCCCTTTGGACGTTTTTGTGCAGGTTTGTTCACCAAAGGGCAAAGACCTGAGCAGAGAAGTCAAGAGAAAGAGATGAGCCCCCCCCCCCAGACCCCCATCCCACACTCACAGACTGCATGGGTCTGACCCCTCCGTTCCCCATCCCTTTGGGAAGGGTGGCTGAGCAGATCTGTGGCACACACTTCAATGTTATTTTTCTTAAGTACTGGGAATGGAATCCAGGGACTTTGCACATGCAAGGCAAGTGTTCTACCACTGACCTAGATCCTCAGTCCCAATGTTAAACAATTTAAACACAGAGTGAACAATTTAATTACTTTGTATATGCATGGCATGTGATAATGATGGTTTAGGCTTAATTATTTACTAATCTTTACAATTTCTGTATACTTTGTCTTTTGAGACAAGGATCTCATTATGTAGCCAGGGATGTGTTAAGCCCCTGCCCTGTTTCCTGAGTGCTGACATCATAGGTGTGAATCATCATTTCTGGCTTTCATGTTCCTTTGTTTTTCAATAGACCAGTTTTTAATGGTCCCTTAGCAGTTTCTACATTCAGCAAAAATATTTTGGCTGCACATTATGTTAAACACATCTTTACTTGTGCTTTAATTAATTAATGTTTCGAGACAGGGTCTTACCATGTAGTCCTGGCTGGCTTGGAATTTGCAGTCTGCCCTGACTGCCTCCCGAGCGCTTGGAGTAAAGCACGTGACCCGTGTTCAGCTCCTTACTTGTTTCTTAGCCTAAGTTTGGATGGCTGCACGTCACTTCCCTTTCGGTTTTCGAAGAACATCACCTTAAGGTTTCTTCCCCACCTGCCCTTCTCAGGGGTGACCACTCTCAGCATGACGAGGCCAGCACCAAACACCACAGCTCTCAGGCACCCTGACTCAGGCAACAGCCCCCTTCTCATCTCTCTGTAGGGCCTCCACTTTGCTCTTGCCTAACTCTAACTTTCACTTTCTTGAAGGCAGGTAATGCTATTAGGTCTATGCCCAAAAGCTCTTGCCTTAAAGGGAGAGAGAGAGGGAGAGAGAGAGGGAGAGAGAGGGAGAGAGGGGGAGAGAGGGGGAGAGAGGGAGAGAGAGAGAGAGAGAGAGAGAGAGAGAGAGAGAGAGAGAGAGAGAGAGAGAGAGAGAGAGAGAAGAGTAGTTTTAATCATGGGCGTGTACCCATTGTGTCAGAATACATGTACATCTAGTGCCCACAGAGGCTAGAAGAGGGCGTCAGGTCCCCTGGAGCTAGAATCACAGGCAGTTGTGACGGTGCTGGGAACTGGCTGGTCTCTGCAAGAGCCCAACATATCCCGACCATCCTCTTAACCACCAAACCATCTCACCATCCTCATGGCTGCCACCTTCATCTCTTGACCAGACCATCATACACACTAGAGACACCAGAGAATATCATTTAGCATTCTGCCTCTGAGTACAACCTGACTGGCCATCCACGAATCGCTGCTTGGAACAAGGATACCAAGCTCCAGCTTTCTCACTCAGTTCCTCAGGTTCAGAATCACGAGCTATTCATTCATTTTTTGTTGTTGTTGTTAATTTCACATTCTGTCCATCCGAACACAACTACAGAATATACACTTGGCTTCCTTCTTGCTGAGTTGGTTCCTTAAATAAATAATTTCCCAGCTATTGCATCTCCAGTCTTTGTAATAAAATTCCTGCAGAGGAGAGGTGAAAGGCCTGGAGCAACGCCTTCCTCCCTTCGGCTGACTAGAGAGGATGAAGGCTCTGGGCAGGATGAAAGAAATAATCCAGGACAGAAGCCAGGAGAGAAGGGGGTGGAGGGAAATTTAAGCCAGTGTCAAGAGGTTTGCAAATGGAAGAATGTGACATAGAAGAGGGAAAAAGAAGCCACCCTGGCAACTCGAACCATCTTTCCTTGAGGGCCCCTTCCAGAGTCACCGCCACCAATTGATCCATTAGGCCTCCCCGCCCTCTCCCTTTGAACAATTCAGTGCTGTCTTCCTTCCAGGCCTCTCGTTGATTCTCTGGGCCTTGTGTCTTTCTGTGGCCTCCCTCAGGTCACCACCCACTCAGCCTGTAATGAGCGGTGTTCAGCTCCTCTCTGATGTCACGCACCTTGCTGAATGACAGCGATTCAGAATGGCTGTTCCATGGCCTGCACACAATGCCCCCTGGGCATAGCCAGGCTCCGAGAGTCCTGTTATATTCCGAAGATCTTTGTGTCATAGTGACCCCCCAGCATCAAGCCTTCTTCCTCTCCTCTTTCATGTGTCTTTCAAGCCTTGGGCATAACCCAAAGGGAAGGCTACCTACCTTTCAGGATCCAGGCCTTTTCTGAACTGCCAAATGTGAGTTCCTGTGGAATGTGCAAATGTCTAGGATTCACCATTAACTGAAACCATATGTGTTTGTGTGTGTGTGTGTGTGATACAAACACACACAGTTCATATATATCTGCAGTAGTACTGTGGGAAGGAACCTTGAGTTTAAATCTTTGCTTTCCCAAGCTCAAAAGCCATGCTTATTCTATGGTACAAACTAAAGTTATCGGAATCAAAATCTAGCATTGCTCAGGATGTCCTACTATAGTGAGATACAAAAGAGAGCATTTATCCTTTTTACAGGAATGTGGGGGCAGAGAGGATGAGTGACCTGCTCCCAGATCTGAACAATGGCAGAATCGGGAAGAAGCCACTTCTGCTCTGTTCTGAACACTTGGCTTAGAAGTTAGAAAAAGTGTGGATGAGCTGGGGACACAGCTCAGTGGGAAGCTCTCCCAGCCTCTGTGGGGGCCTGAGTGTGGCCCCCAGCACTGCAAAGAGAAGGGGAGAGGTGGTCTCTTACGTGTGTTCTCTTAGGGAGCATGTTTGACAGAGGGGAAGAAGGGAAAGGCATTGGGGGAGATGAGATCATAAGAGGAGGAGGAAGGGATGCAGTAGGTGGGGGTTGGTGCATGTACATGGATTCTGTCCACAGTCAGTTAAGAAGAAACAGAGAACAGGAGCTGAGAACAACAGAGGGGACACAGACCAGCAAGTTATGGATTCCACTATGCAGAACTCGAAATATTCAAATCGAGGCTCCACGAAGGGCTAGGCTGGAGCTGGAATGAAAGCGCTGTCACCCAGGTAAACTGTGAAGCAGCCAGGCAGACTTAGACGTGAGCTCACAGATGCTAGGATGTCTTCTTAGTTTATGTAAGGTTGGCCTCACTTAGCAGGGATCTAACTGGCCATTTGAAGACCGAGCCTTGTGCCGAGTCTCTCAAAATGCACAGGCCCTGTGATTTTGGATAAGTGACCTAGCTTCTCTGAACTTTAATTTCCCCTGTAAAAGTAGATCAGTTCTCCTTGCCACCAATAAACTCAGAGTTGTTACAAATGAGCACATTCAGGATTAAGTGAAAGTGTCGGGCAGTAGGTATTAGTTTATGTCTCCATGGCAAAACTAGGTCATAGTGGCAGCCATGGCTGCAAGGGAGTCTGGGAAATAGCTACTAGCTTCCCTCAACTATTTTTTTTTTTTTTTCCCCGAGCAGTTCTTGCTATCTTGCTCATGCTGGACTTGAATACACAATCCTGTCTCAGCCTCCTGAGTGCTCGAATCATGAATTTAAGCCACCACGTCTTGGTTTTGCTTTTGTCCATGAAGGGAAGAGCTCAAGGTAGAAAGGAATTAGGAAAGTCTCTGGATTAGTCAGTATGTGCTAGCCACCTCACTGCTGGTAGGAGCAGCACATGCCTAACCAGATGGGAGAAAGCATCACTCAGCAGATGCACAGCCCTGAACAGTAAGATGGGGTGGTGGATCTAATCCAGTAGAATAAAAGTGATAGACACAGTGGCATCACCCCCATCCCCAAACACACAAACACACATTGGCAGAACTGGCCAAGGCAGGACTCCTCAGGCTTTCCTAGGAGCAGAAACACACTGACAGCTTCCAGCAAAGCTGGATGCTGGTTACTTTGAGAGTCTTGGTTTTCTATTCTATGGTGTCACTGTTAGCTTTTTACATCTCTACCACCCATCCACGAGGGTAATGTCTTCCAGCTTCTCTCATTGTTCTCTGGTGCTGGTTAAGTGTAGAGGCTATCTCCCATGGCTTCTCTGATTTCTTTTTCCCAATAGCTCTAATCCGCTTAGTTTTCTCAGATTCCAATACTTGGTTACTACTCCCGTGATTAAATAAGATGCTGTGGGTGTAGCTCAGCGTGGAGCATTTGCCTGACCTGCACAAGGCTCTGGGGTTGAGAAGAAAGGGAAACAGGAGCAAGACATTTAAGCTGAGACACAGGTGAGTGGGTGGCGCTCTGCTGGCCAGAGGCTATGTGCCCTGACTGACTGGAGCCTGCATGAGACGCCTCAAACCACATCTGTCCATGTTACTCGTCTGCCTGATTTCAGCGGCAGGCTGACCCCTGTAGTGGACTGAGGGGTGGGGGTGCAGCAGGGGAAGGGGAGACTGGCTGTTATCAGAATGTGGTGTGGACAGGGTAGTGGGGTGTCCCAATTGGGTGGAGAAGGACAAACTTGTCAAAACACAAGAAGAAAACTGACATGCTAAGAAGAGATGCTACTGTGTTTAAAATAAAGTCACAGAAAGCTGTGTGGTTGGGTGACACCCAATCAGAACAGTGTTATTGATGGACTAGCAGAAAGATCTAACTGCAAGCCATGCACCACAGCCAAGGAAGGTGGGGCAGACAAAGGTGAACAGGACTCCGGAGGGTTCACCAAAGGGAAATGAAACATTGGTCTCACACTGAAGCATAAACCAGGCCAAACTAAAAAAAAAAAAAAAAAATTAAGTCTTTGTTTATGTTTTAGTGAAATACTTGTTATCTTTGGTCCCATGTGTTTAGCTATGAAAACACTATTATAAAACTACCAACAACAGCACACACATACAAACACACACACACACACACACATACACACACACATGCACACATATACACATACCTATGGGAGTGGGGTATGGGGAGAGAGAGAAGAGAGAAAGAAAGAGAGAGAGAAGGGAATCCTTATTCACAATCAAATACAACTGTTTTTTTTACTGAAAGAATTTTTGAAGTTTCTTTAAAGGCCATTTAAAATACATGATTCAATGTGCTATGTTTTTAAAAAAATGTTTTATGAATTTTATACCATGTAGTAAGGGAAATCCATTTAATAGGGAGATACAGTTTTCAACTAAGTTGGTTCAGCATGTGTGTGTGTGTGTGTGTGTGTGTGTGTGTGTGTGTGTGTGTGTGTGTGAGAGAGAGAGAGAGAGAGAGAGAGAGAGAGAGAGAGAGAGAGAAGACAGAGGGAAGCATGTTCAGCTAACAGACAAAGGAGACAGAAAAGCAGAGTGCACCTCCAGCTTTAATCTGGGGTCGCTGTGCATGCCATGCTGTGGGCTCTTGTTTCACCAGGGAGAATTCATTAAGTACAGAGCAAGTAAATAAAAATGAGCTTTATTAAAAAGAACGGGTATAATTAAAGGTATTGGTGAAAAACAGCCGGTTATGAAGGGGAAATGACTCAGCAGCAGCCTTAGGAAAGGAAACCATACGTAATAGACTCTTCTCTCCGTTTTAAGCTGTGGGGGTGGATGGCAACATGATGCAGGAGAGGTGCTGTATAAAACTGCCATTCTCCCAATAGTGGAGACTGATGGTGTCCACAGCGCTGGCAGCTCTGACGAAGGGGACTTGGAGAAAGCCCATGACTCAGGCTGACATGCTGCAGATGGCTAGAGGTGATTTTCATGAATACTGCCTTGTGCAATAGGCTAGGCTCCCCTTGTGCTAAACTGGTAAGACTACACAGTAGAGAAAACACATAGAAGACTTGCAGAGTCTCGTGCCAAATGGTAGGCTGTGGGGCAAAGTGCATATGTAGTCACATGATGGGTCATGCACATTGCAAATGGCAGCAGCGTGGCTGTGCAAGATGTGGTTTACAGAATCAGCCTACCCAAGGTCACACAGTCTTAGCTTAAGTATGAGGCCATTATCCAGATGACTCAAGAGAAGGTAGTGAGCAGACCCTTGGTTACAGGGGAACTCTGGCAGGAACCAGCCCATGTGTTGGGCTGGCTTTAGCAAGGAGCCTCAGATCAGTGTGGGCTTGAGATCTCAACTATGACTGGGAGACAGTGCAGCCTTGGCTTTGGGTTTGCCAGTAATGTTGGATTGCTGAACCACTGCCTGGCCTAACACCTTAACATAACACCATCGGAAGGATTAATTGCTTCCTACCTGAAAAATAAAATTACAAGGTGGCTCTGAAGGTGTGCCAAGCCCTAGAAAGCCTAGAACATCTTTCCACTAGCCCCCTCAACCTGGTGACAGGGACATCAGGAAGAAAGGAAGACTTGGTGAAGAAGAGCATTTATGACAGATGTTTCCAGCATAAGAAATAAGCACAGCTACAAACCAGAAGGGCCGTTGCCATACGCTGCGATCCACACAAGCTTCTCTGCCTATCTTGGAGTTGCTAATGAAATACTGTCTGCAAGGATAATTTATGGACTATATATCTTTTAATAACTTATTGTGGCATGTGGTTTAAATAATTGAATAATTAATTAAATGTGGTAATTAAATAATTAAAACAGACAAACCCCCTGAGAAGCTTGACGAGGAGGCAGCACCTAAGGCAGGTCTTTATCCAACCCCTGAAGGCTGTAGGTACTTTCTCTTAAAATTCCCACCCACATCTACTTAACTTTGCCAGAACTGCATATTTTGGAGCAGAAAAAAAAAAAAAAAAAAAAAAAAAAGAATATATATATATATATATATATATATATATATATATATTACCTTTAAAAATGTGAGGCTGGATGACCACATTTGGGGAATGTGCCTGTACTGAACCTGATCTAAATGCTGTCAACTTACCATGGTACCCAAGGAAAGGGCACAAGGGATATTTCTGAAGCATTTGGAACTTCCAACGGCTCCTACCCACGGTCTCCCTACAATAAACAAAAGCCAAAGCGAGCTGGCAAAGGAGGGGTGGGCGCTCAGCAGTGGGCGCTCAGCAGTGGGCGCTCAGCAGCTTAGTTCTGGTGCCGTTCGCACAGGAGGTACACACTGTTCAGTTATGGGTGTGTTGTGGGAAAGAGAGAAATAGGATGGCTGGCACTTAAGTTAATCCACTCCTTTTGAAATTAATAAAATTTAGTCTTCCAAGATGTGAGTAATTATGCACTGGAAATGTTACATTGTGCTGGGAATCTCCCTGATCGACAAGGATGCCGAGTCTCAGCAGACTCGGGAGTAAGAAGGCACCCGGGCAAT
This sequence comes from Arvicanthis niloticus, assembly GCF_011762505.2. NCBI lineage: Eukaryota > Metazoa > Chordata > Mammalia > Rodentia > Muridae > Arvicanthis > Arvicanthis niloticus. The sequence goes on along the minus strand of NC_133433.1, from coordinate 30,139,692 downwards.
ACCACCCTCAAGCTAATGACTAAAAAATATAAGTACATATGAGGTAATCATATATGGAATAATATACAGCAGTGAAGATGGCTTCGATGACACAATTATCTACAGAAATTATACTGAATGATCAGTGCACAAAGCAGTTTTACTTATGTAAGGCACAGAATCAAACTAAATGATGTCATCTGAGGATAGAACAGTAAGACCCTCTGGGAGTGCATCCGGGATGCTAGTGTGCCTCCTGATCCATACTGAGAGCAAGGGTGTGAAATACAGCATGTGCCTATCAGCTTTTCTGCTTCCATTCTGTTTCAGGGTAAGTTTTACAAGCTGGTCCAACCTCCTGTTGACAGGCTTCAGTTAGGAGAGCTTTGCTGGCTTTCAGGTTTTGTCTCCATAGGTCAGGATGCAACCAGTGAGGAGAAACTCCATTTGCTTCAGAGACTGACAGACAACTCGGAGGATGTAACTGTTTCCCTTACCATAACTTATTGGTTCCATAAACATATCTGGACAGCCAATGGATTTACAGAGCTATGGAAACTGATAACTCATTGGATAACAGTTTAGAAATCTGGACTTTGTTCCTTTTTTGAAGTCTCTTAAAAATTTTGTGGAGCTTTCATGCCTTTTATATGAGAAACCTCTAGAAATGTGAAATAGAACCAAGATGGCCCAACCGGGGAAGACGCTTGCTGCACAGGCCTGAGTTTGACTCCTGGAACCCCCACACACAGCATGGCATGGCCTATGTGCACACATCACATAAATAATGATGATAATAATGATAACAACAGACAAAGGATTTTCCCCAGATATGTGATTGGCTCTGATTTAACACTGGTGTGGAACCATGGAAGACTCCTTTTATAGATAAGCCTTGGGATTCCCAACGAGCTTGAGTGACATGCAAGGACCACATGAGTACTGAGAAACACACTGCAGACTGGCATCCAGGCTCCCTGACTGCTAGGGCTCCCTTTCCTTTCCAGCCTCCTGCATTTCATTTCATTGGTGATTCATAAATCTACAAACAATCACAGGATGATATAAAATTATGTGATGGAAAACTAAAAACTTAAGCCATTGTGATATTCATATATTCTAATGAACAGGGCTGACACATGATGAATTCCTTACTGACTGGGGAGTTTTAGAAACTGGATAATGGTTCAGGATCTCATACATTAGTGATATTGCTGGACTGGTTCTCTCAAATTAGAAATCATGTTTATTATTATTTAATGGAGCTTTGGAGATTACTTTGTTTTTGTTTTTATTCAGAAACACATATTAGTGTTACATGGTGTATACCTACAATCTTGGGAGGCAAAAGATGAGTCAAGGGGACCTCTCAGACCCTGTCTCAAATAATCAAACTAATAGAAAGCACACATTTTCAGAACAGTACAGAAAGATCTCTGGGCACCCATCACAATCAGGCCCTTAGGCCTCACCCACAGACCTGAGTCACATTTGGTTATGTTAGAGATTTCGCCTTGAGAACACCCGGTCTTTCATATCATTTAATAGCCTATTTACCTGCTGTGGGTCATTTCTATTTGCCATTATAAATGATCACCTGAAACTGAAACTGTATTTACTCATTTCTGCTCTGTTTCTCAGAAGCTATCTGGCTTTCACTTTCTTGCTAAAACCAAGCAGTTCAGAGTTTTCAAATACTCCAGCTTTGTGCAATGGCTAATTCCTGGGAATTGAAATATTTAGACTAAAAACCACATTTCCTTGATCAGGGTGGTAGAACATTTATGATCTGATTCAACATGTTTCTAGTAATAGGAAACGAAAGATTACACTCAGGCCTTAAAAGCAGCCATCTGTGAAAATGAAGGGACAGACAGTGGTATCAAATTCATTCTCATCCTAAGCCTCTGGGGTGAGTGGGTCTAGACTGTACTTTCCTTTCAAATCTGAAGAAATGGTTGCTTCTCTCATGACACTCACACGCATGGCTGATCTGCTGGCCAGAAGCCCAGGGGACATAAGAAGCCAGGGACATACAAATGCCCACAGAGATGTGCAAGTGCTCGGAGTTCAAATGGACTAAAGCAAATGACAAGGAGAATCATTGTTAGCAGAACATAACAGACCTGCATCGCTTCTATCCCAGCATGCACTAGAGGCAATAAGCCAGTTATAGTTTCGTTCCCTCTGCTTTCCTATACATTCTCAACAGATTTTAAGATAACTATTTACTTTAAGTCAAGGGACAGTAGATTTAATAAATGATACCATAGTTCCTAAAGCTGACCATGGTGCTCTCTGAGGGCTGGAAAGAAGTTACTGGTCAAATTCACCTGAAATTACTGGTCATGTCTCCCATCAGTGTACAGACGTCCATGTCGATGCTGTGAACCTTCCCTGCCTTGTTTTTAAGCTTTCAATTCCTTCATCTAAAACAAATTATATTTTAAAAAAATGATACTTTAAACATTTCTTTTTATAGAAGTCCAGTGCTACAGGGCCTGGACAGATGGATGCATAGAAGAGGTTGGTACAGGAGCCAATGGTGTTGCGGTCAGTTCCAGGTGATCACACACAAAGGTGATGGGCTAAACTGGCTGATGGCCATAGTACTAGCCTTGCTGACCAGAGAGCTGAGCTGAATCAATTCTTTGAACCTTATTTCCTTCTTTTGCTCTATTATAAATGAGAAAAGTTTCAAGCCCACAGTTACTCAGGATGGGATAATGAAGCCACATGAACTCGGGTTCACCTTCCACAACTGACAGCTCCCGGCCAATCTTCACCACAGTTCCAAGTCCTTGGTTAACTTAAAGCAGATCCCAGCAACTGTACTATTTCATTATCTTTCTCCCCAAAGGAGACCATCAAAAAACGGAACCAGGGAGAGCAAGATTTCTCAGTAGTAAGAGTACTGTGCTAGCCTGTGAACCTGAGTTCCACACCCACATGAATGGGAGAGGGAGAGGGAGGGAAGAAGGGAGGGAGGGGAGGAGAGAGAGGGGATAGAATTCAAAGACTAAAAGCATCATCATATTGTCATACCTAAGAAAAGTTGACAACAAGCTTCCTTGATGTCACTAAGCATTAGCCATTCAAATGGCCCTGACCGTCTATTGCTGGTTGTTGAAACAAGGTCTCTATGTATACCTTCCTGGCTGGCTTTGAACATGTTATTTAGACCTGTCTGGCTTCATACTGGCAGCTCTCCTCCTGCCTCTGCCTCCTGAGTGCTGAGATTACAAGTTTTGTTTTTAAAATTTTCAAACCATTTTTTTAAATTTGTCAGTATTTTAGACACATTTCTGTGTCCGCTTAAAAATTAAACACAAGGTAGAAAAGGAAGTTGACCAAGGAGATCCCAGGTTCTTAGCTTGAGGTTGGATTTCTGAAGCTGCCCTCTGTCTCTCTGCCTCTGACTGTGTGAGAATCAACATTCGACATAAAACCAGAAACTGCAATGCAGGAGAGCAGAGCTGGATGAAGCCATCACTTAAGAAACTATAGTTTTAAGAGTGATCAACATCATAATCAATGGCAAGTAGAAAGTTTGAGCAAGATATCTTCCAATAAGGGTGTGTTTAAGTACTGCTTAAGATCCACTGTGTAGACCTAAAGGGACACTTTACTGTGAATGTTTAGAGTGAAATGTCATACTCCAAAAGTTCTGACATTTAAAGAAACATGTTTGGCATGCATGTATGTCTATACACCAGTGTGTGTGTGTGTGTGTGTGTGTGTGTGTGTGTGTGTGTGTGTGTGTGTAATGCATGTATGTCTATACACCAGTGTGTGTGTGGAGTGCATGTATGTTTATACACCAGTGTGTGTGTGTGTGTGTGTGTGTATGTGTGTGTGTGTGTGTGTGGAGTGCATGTATGTCTATACACCAGTGTGTGTGTGGAGTGCATGTATGTCTATACACCAGTGTGTGTGGAGTGCATGTATGTCTATACACCAGTGTGTGTGTGTGTGTGTGTGTGTGTGTGTGGAGTGCATGTATGTCTATACACCAGTGTGTGTGGAGTGCATGTATGTTTATACACCAGTGTGTGTGTGTGTAGTGCATGTATGTCTATACACCAGTGTGTGTGTGTGGAGTGCCCAAGGAGAATCCCAGGTCCTCTGGAAGAGCAGCCAGTGCTCCTAACATTGGTGACATCTCTCCAGCCCCAGGTTCTGACATCTTCCATTCCCTCTATCTGTTTCAATATGAAAATGGATGGCTCCTGGAAGAAAACACCTGAACATCCACAGGTGCCTGCTTTTGCCTCAGTCACCTTCCCATGGCTTTCTTGGCTCTGATCCCTGTGTCTCATCACATCTAACACTCACACCTCTTGCACAGCCTCACATCCCTGGATCCTCTGCCCCTGCCTTCTTAGCCTTCTGGCTGTGCTGGGCATCTCTCCATGTGAACATGTCTTCCTCATGCCTCTGTGACTCTGCTTCAGGCACAGTAATTTTTATTTATCTAATATACAATGCATGACAACTTGCAGTGAAGACATAAATCGCATTAAGGAATAAGGTCATTGGTTTTTCAGTGCTCAGCACTGAATTGTAGATGTAGCTAAGGACATGATTTCAATAGGGCCTGGCAAACACAGACAGTATTATCCATTAAGTTTAGTGATGGCTCAGAGGGATTTTGTTGTGATATGAGACTATTAGTCAGAATTTAGAAATACAAGAGACATAAAGAAATGAAAAAAGGAGAGCCCAATTTATGCCTTAAAAAAAAAAAAAAAAAAAAAAAAAAAAAAACCCAAATTACACATGCAGAACTGATACACAGCTGTGGGTGGCTACAGAGCAGAGAGACCAATTGGAAAGCCTCTCCTCCTCATTGCAGGCAACGCCTAGGAGAGGCTATAATCACAAACTCAAATATGATCGGTTTGCCTTCATCAGTCTTTGTTACTGAATCAACACAAAATCTGTGGGAACCAATTGGCAGTATTGGCCAGCAAAGGGGGACTGGATGCCATGAGCAGCCAGTCGGTCACTCAGGCACAGATGCTGCAGCATGTGTGCTCGGAGCAGCAGCTCCCACATATTAAGAACGAGACATTTATCTGCCACACACACACACACACACACGTGTGCGGCACTCACACATGCACAGCTCCTAGGACAAGAAATCTAATATGACTGCTTGGGAGGTTTCAAGAACTCACTTTTCTGGTCTCTGCCCTCCATTCTGTCAGAGTGGTAATGACCAATTGCATTTTGTGTTAACCGGCATTTCTTTTTCTTTATAGTCTTACCACATGCATTTTAGTTTTGAACCCTGCACTTCGAGCCAGAGCTTGCAGGTGAAGGCAAAGACAGTATTGCACCACTGCCATTGATGGAGGGAGGGAGGAGCCCCCCAGGTTCAGGTTCTCTGTGGATTTGCAATAGACCTATGGGGTCACTGTCAGGTCTAGGGCATGTACCAGAAGCCCATGTCCCAAAGGGCTGTGGCACGGTGAGGGCTGTTAAGAATCTTCTGCTTTAGTTTTTTGCTGTGGTAAAATCCGCATTGTGTGAAACTTGCTATTATGACTATTGTTAAGCACATCACAACACTGGCTACCCACTGCCCACCCCAGTACTATGCTCATCTTTCAGAACCAAAGCTGTAATCAGTGAGGACTAAGTCAGTTTGTCTGGATAGAGCTGACTCCTCAAGGGACCATGCTGTTTCCATGACTTAGTTTTTCCGCTTAGCCAAACATCCACGAGGCTCATCCATGCTATAGAGTGTGGCAGAATTTTCTTTCTTTCTTTCTTTCTTTCTTTCTTTCTTTCTTTCTTTTTTTTTACATTGAACATTTCATTGTATGTATGAAACATATTTTGTTATTCATGCATTCATGGACATGTAGGATAAACTCCTACCTCTTGGCTACTGTGACTAGTAGTTATAAGTACGGTATATAGACAGCCACCCAAATTCCAGTTTTCATTTCCTTTAGATTAAGTACACACAAAAGGAACCACTGGATAACAGCTGTACTTTCCTTTTTTTTTTTTTTTTTTTTTTTGAAGTCTCCCTATTTGTTAATGGTTTTTGATTTAATCAATGTGGCAAAGAACATTCCTTGTATGACTGAAGCTAAAATTTTTGTGGTTTGAGTTATAGCCTAGAACATGGTCTGTGCGGAATACTGTACATGTCCTTCAATATAACGTTATATTGAAGGACACGTGCATGACACTGTTCAGTGGAACCTACCACCAGCAGCACTTCTATCAAGTTCATCAACAGTGGTGGGCATGCTATTTTAGATTGTTATTGATTTTCTGTCTACATGTTATATTCAGTAAAGAGAGTTGACATCTCTGACTATAACAATAAATTTGTTCATTTTTTTCCTTACTGTTCTACTAAGTTTTGCCTTCTGTGTTTTGAAGCTATTATTAGGTGCATAAAGATTTAGGACTTGAGAATCAAGTACACTCTCGAGAATCAGCCCATTTCTTAGGAAATGATTTTAGTTCTGATGATATATATATCTGAAATCTGTCCCATTAACAGTTCACTTTCTTTTGATTTTCCATGAGTATCTTGGAATGCAAATAATATGCACAGAATAGATAATCATTTCTGTGAAAATTCCAACAAGAATCATATAGCTGAAGTATTAGAAGGTTCTCAGCCTCGTTGTGAATGTAGCTGAGTTGACAGAGTTCTTGTCTGGCATGCATGCATGACTAGTGCTGCATAAACCAGGTGTCACAGGGCACACCTGTAGTCCAGCATTCAGGAGGTGGAAGCGGGAGGAACAAAAGTTCAAGGAGGTATCAAGTTTAAAGTCAGCCTGGAAGACATGCGACCTATCCATCTTGAAAACTAACAATAGTAACAAGGTTCTGAGGACAGTAGAGACCGACCTCAATGGGAGAATATTTGTCTACTGTATGTGAGGCCCTGGGTTCAATCTCCAGCACTGTACACAAAAACCTTTAGGTGGTTGAAAAGATGACTTCAGGGGCTGTGTGGAGCTTCCCTGAGCCACTAGCCTCAGCATGCCCTGAGAGTTTCTTAGGAACACACATCTCATGCTCTCCCTAGCAATCGACAACACACCTGAGAATCTGGAGGATGCCAAGCAGGAGACATTGCCTGGAGTCCCAACTTCTGGTTCTAGGATAAATATTTGTCTCAAAATAAGCTCAAAAAAGTACTTCTTTGGAGGGTGCATGGACACTCCCTGTAGTTAGGAGCATGTTCCTACAGCCCCATTCTGAAGTAACGTCACTCCAACCGAAGACCAGTTTCTGTCAGTTGCACACTTGACCTGCTGACTGAAGAGCAGATTCCATACGCACACAAAGAACTAAAATCCATTGGACGCTGAGCTATATGAGGCAACATGCAATGTTTTAGCTGTGACTTTTAAAGGTAGGAAATACTGCTGTGGAAACACACTAATGAATTTTCATTGCATGTGATGAGTGAGTCTTGGGAATAAATCAGAGTTGGGCCTTAGTCAACAATTCCCTCCTCTTAGAACAACTCTGTGGGGCGGACTCTTTGTTTTCCTTTGAGCCTAGCACTACAGTCCCTACTGTGCTGCTAGTCTGTGTGGAGACTACCCGGGCAGGTAGGGTGTTTTCTCCCTAATTTAAGTGTATTTTTATACCTGAAAAGATGCTTTCGCCACGTCTAACCTGTGGTGGGTCTAACACCTTTCAGATTGGGCTGGGCTGGCTCCTTACCTGTTCTGCATTTCATTTGATCTGTACTGTACCCTGACAGGTGCACGGCACACACCTCATTAGAGGCAGCTAGAATTGCAGGGCTGTGTTCTCTCTGCAGGGATTACGCATGAGTTGGCAGATTAACACTGCGAACCTCAATCCTGGAGAACTGTTTGTACCTTTAGCCACTGGGTGTAACTTAATTATTAAGCATAAAGAGGAGATTCCTGGTGAAGAGAGCCCCCTTTTAGTTGAAACTTAATACAACCGAAAACTAAACAAGTTAATGCAGTTAGTACCCAGGACATATTTCTAGGTATGACAAAAACCCAAAGGAAGAGAGTCTTTGCCCTGGTCCTCTGAAAACTGACTTCATGTAGATACTTCCTACCACAAACATCTGGTGACAAGGACACCCCTCACAGTCACAGAAAGTCACTCAGACAACCACACATTCTCTAATAGAGACTACTTGTGCTACGATGGGCTTAAGGTTATTGTTGGAATTTGATCTTGTGGTGCCAGAGATGGAACCCAGTCCCTCACATGTATAGGCAAGTCCTTAACACTAAGCCCCAGTCACCGAGTGACTGGTTGTGGTGGGGATTGAACCCAGGTCTCATACATGCTGGCATGCACTCTGCCATGGTGCCGCACCTTCCACTTTGTAAGTTTTACTTTTTTAACAGTGACCTTTCATTCGAGCCATAGATAAATATACTACTAAAACCAAATCATTTTCCCAGACTGAAAAACTAAGTATGCCTCATTGTGACATAAAAATTTTACTAAATACAATTGGGAGATGTGATGCTTAATTTTGAGCCCATTAGCTGATTGGAACTATCCAAAAGTACAAGTCAACAGCCTCGCCTGCAGGGGCGCTTTGGGACTCATCTCACTCTGCACTTATCAACAGGCATGGGCGCTACTTGAGCAAATGAGGTGTCTTAAATCGGTGGCTTTCTTCTCAAAGAAACACAAGCAGAGCTTCCAGACCTCTTGTGAGTTCCTTGTATCAGAACCAAAACCAATATTTAATGTTTGCTTTATACCTTCCACAAGAATTTGTTTGAGCTCTGTGCACAGTGTGATCAGTGGCCAGAAAAAAAGCACGAAAATCTAAAGCAAGGAGACACTGCAGGGCAGAGCAGGTGGACTTCCTTGTCTGGTCTGTCTGTCTGTCTGTCTGTCTGCCTCTCTCTCTCTCTCTCTCTCTCTCTCTCTCTCTCTCTCTCTCTCTCTCTCTCTTTAGTAGGAAAAAGATGGAGTGCTAGAGAAAGTATTTTCAACAATGCAGACAACACCTTCAAAAGATTCACTTGGCTTAAAAAATTTTTAACATTAAGAGGAGGCAGAACAAAAATTAAGTCAAAAATTAAGAAGATGAAACAAAATCCTCACAAGTCTCTGTAGACACCCACGGGCAAGCACCGACCTGGTTTGTCAAAATTCAAATTAACTTCCCTTAAAATCCAATTTATTTGTGACCATTTAGACAGCTCCTTGCTATGCTTTCAAAGGTGATTGGTTCAAAGATTAGTGACTTTCTGGATATTGGATTTTTACACCTTTGAAATCTCATCCTTCTGCCATATCCTATTAGCATCCAGGCCAGGCTGCTTGGTGCAGAAAAAGCTCAATCACCTGTGATGATTAAGTTTCAGAAATTGAGCGTAAAAACATATGAAACAAGAAGAGCCATATAAACAGACTGCCAGCGGGTATTAGAGCATCACAGCACTGCTTGGGTAAGAAAACACGCCTTGAAGAAGCTGGCACAAGGAGAGCTGATGAGAGGGCAGGCAGAGGAAGCAAGCTGTTGGGATAAAGAGGCATTCCAGCAAGGCTCCAGGCAGGGTACCTAGGAGGTGTGGGTGACTAACAGCTGGGACACCGGAGGCTCTCCAGACATGGTCTCATGGTGCTGTATGGTCCTCTAGGTTGACTGAAAGGCTGTTTAACTAATGGTCCTTGCTCTGAAGAGCTCTTTTCTCTTAAACACTAAGGACTGAGCCCTGCTGTCAGCAGGGAGCATTTTCACAGGTAAGAGAAACAGTCCTCCCCAGAGTTAGTCTCCATTTAAGAAGAAATCAGGGCTCACTTCCAGTGTCAACAATTTAGCAAGTGACATTTCAGACAAAGACAATGACCACCAGCTCACTGGCTCCCCAAGCTCACACTTGGGATATTTCTAACGAACGATACCATTTTACAAGCCAACAAGATGACACGGTATACAACGCTACTTTCAGATTTTGATATTTACGAATACAGAAGCTGTTTGGAAGCCACGCCAGCACTGCAGCAGGGTACAGACCTGCAGCTCACATGAACACCCCTGCAGTCAATCATGTTGCTTGATTCTCAGTCTCACTGTATTTCTATTGTGAGGGATTACATCAAGGAAGGAGGCCAGACAGATAGGGGTGTAGTCTTATTCTTTAAAATATTTTTTTAAAAATAGAAACCTTGCAGAGTAGTACTTAGTTAATATTTTTTTTTTTTTGAGGTATTAATCCTAACTTTATCCTCCTGCTTCAGCATCCTGAGTACTGGGATGACAGGCATAGGCTGCCCCAGCCAGCAACATATGCCTTTTTAATATACTAATTCCAATATACTGAGGGTTAAGTGATGCCCTACCAAATCCACAACAATAAAAATATGTCCAGTATCTTGGTTTATAAATGGCTATAGTGCCAATACCCAGTCCCATTTCCCTGTTTATTGTTTATCTTGCCATATATAAGAAATAACCTGGGCTGGAGAGATGGCTCAGTGGTTAAGAGCACAGACTGCTCTTCCAGAGGTCCTGAGTTCAATTCCCAGCAACCACATGGTGGTTCACAACTATCTATAATGGGATCCAATGCCCTCTTCTGGTGTGTCTGAAGACAACTACAGTGTACTCACATACACACACACACACACACACACACACACACAAACCTACAGGTTTTTTTTTGTTTTTTTTGTTTTTTTTTTGTTTAGAAAGAACCTGCACTTCCTTGGGCTGTAGTAGGCTCACTGAATGGTTTTGAAAAGTCACTCAGTGCTGGAGAGCAATCAGAAATGTAGACACTAGTTACACTGGATATTCATTTAAATTACATAATAATAAGATAAAGATTGATTGGTCTGGAAAGATGGCTCCACAGTTAAGTGCTTTTGCTGCTCTTGAAGATTATTTTGGTTGGATTCCCAGAACCCACATGGCAGCTCACAATTTCTGTAGCTCCAGTTCCCGGGATCTGATAACTTCTTCTGGCCTCCCTGGGCACGAGGCTTGTATGTCATCAGACACTTATGTAGGCAAAACACACCCACACACAACACAGAACAAAATAATAAAAACAAAACAAAAAAAGGATTAAAAACTGACCATGACAAATGTTAAGAGAAAGAACTTTGCAGAATTTAGTTTCTCCAGACTGTAATTACCAGGTCTTTGTGCAAGACCTAATTTAGACATACACATTCTAATCTGACAGGCAAAACAGTGGCACACAGCAGCAAGCAGACGAGAAATACCCAACAGCTGGATTCCACCATGAGTTCCTCAGGCCTAGCAGCTGAAATTATAGGCAATGTTTTAAATAATGTTTATTACCCTGTACACATGCACCTGTATGTGTGTGTGTGTGTGTGTGTGTGCGCGCGCGCGTGCAAGCGCATGCCATATAATGCTTGCTGGCTGGCCTCGTATCTGCTATGTAGCCTAGGACAACACAGAACTCGATACTTTGCTTCAGCCTCCCCAGAGTTGACACTATAGCCCTAATCCTTTTCAACAATTATATTCTTGGAATTTTAAGGTCAATCATTTGCTATAAAATTACTAAATTTAAGATAGCACAGAAGCCCAGGTTCTAGTCTAGGACAAGGAAAAATTCGCACACTTAAAAGATGGCGTGCTGTGTTTGGTGTGTTGGAAACACCTGATTCTAGCAAGCAGGAGACTGAGGCAGGAAACTCTGGAGTTGAAGGCCTCTCTGTCTCATATGGACTTTCATGATAAGACTCTCAAAAGCCAACAGCAACAAAAATATTCACATTCTGCCTTCAAGGAGTTCATAACTGAATTACCACCCGGCATCAGGAGTCAAGTGCAAGGCTTGGAGGGTCAGCGACAGAAGAAATCTTAGCCGGCAGGACATGAGAGGCATGCTGTGAACAGAGGTGGCCACTGCGACTATGCTAGGTGATGGCAGGACAGCCATGTCCAAAGAGAACAAAGGAAGCAACTGGAAAAGCCAAGAGGAAACTAGGTGGTTTGGCCAAAGCAATAGACTAGGCTGATGGAGTTTGGGGAGTACTGCTCAAAACTGTGGCTTTTAGAAGAGTCTACATAGGGGCAAGCAAACATAGCAGAGGCCAGACCACTTTCTGAGTCAGTTACCCACACTGAGCCAACAAGTCACACGATACAATGCACGTCCTTCCTGCAGACTTGTGAACTCAAAGAAAACAAGAACTGTGGTACCTTACAGATTCATCTCTGGACTGACATAGCAAACACAGTTTTTGTTTGTATGAAAAAAAAATAGCTAAATGGACTCATTAAAAGTAAAGAGAAAATTAAAATTTTGCTATTAGTATAGCTATGTACATATGTATGTATATGTATAGCAGGCACCTGTGTGATATAACTCAAATACATAAGCACTCAAATAACCCAATGCAATCCTTCCTTCCTTCACTACTCAAAATATCATATAACTAGAGAAATATTAACAAACTACATGCCAGGACATGATGCCACAAACTTGAAAAGTAGTAGAGACTGCTTTGCATGTTATCAACGAGCAAGTATTTACATAAAGGTAAAAGCCATTTCATCAAACATGACATCTAGTTTTAGAAAATTATTTTTTAAGAAATCTGTCATTTGTATCTGCTTTTAAAATCAGATTGTCTTGGGCTGGGTGTTTATCAGCGGTAGAACATGTATGGGCTTAACACATCTGAAGCCACAGGTTCAAACTTGGGCACTGTAAACAACCAAGAAGCAAAGCGAAGCAAACAAAACAACCGAAAAGGGTAGAAATAAATACAAGAAACGCTAAAACCGGCTGCAGACAGCTGTACCTAAAACTTCACATTGTCCCTTCTCATTTTGACATCATGGTGATGACACTAAGCTCTTGCCTCCCTCTCGCGAGAACACCTGTGCCCATTAGGCATAGAGAGCTTTCTGTGGGTGTGTGGAAATGATGCAAAGAGTTTTTTTTTTTTTTTTTTTTTTTTTCTGCAGAAATTAATTCTGGGAAAGATCTTGAGACCTCAAGGCCCGAAATGGAGTCTGGTGGATTGGTGGAGTTGAGTTCCGTAAATGAGTCTTGATTGGTGTGGAAGAGATGTAGGGTGTTCCCTCTGCCCGGACATTGGAAATAAAAAAAGAGAGTGAGATGCACCTGGTGCATTTTCTATCTGAGGACATCTCAGCAGCCTCCACCACAAAGAGTGATGGCTTTCTCCGCTTCTCACTATAGCACTCTGAAGTGTCTTATTTGATAAACAAGGGTGAAGACCAAGTTCCTGTTTATTGTTCATTGCCTCAGCTGTGCCTGATTCTGCCTGCTGTGCTGTGAAAAGGGATGTTTCTTGTAATTGCCCACATGAGGCATCTTGGCACATCTTAAAAACTGCACACATAACTGTACAAGGCAATATTAGGCGTTCTTAGTGACACTGAAGAACGATTGATGGTTCTAGAAAAAGAATTAGCTTGCCATAGGTTAACATTTGGTAATGCAAATAAGTAAAATAAACCCTGAAATTTGGGATCCAGGAAAGCAGGAATTAAAGTTCTCTTTACAAGTAAGATACAAAGGTTCAATAGGTACAAAGTATAACACAAAAGCATAAAAACCAATTAGTGTTTTATAATAAATCATAATCTATATTAACTGATTATGATGAAACATTTCAGAAAAATCAGTGATCTTAAACTTTCTTACATAAACTTTCTTACATAATTTGTCTGGAAAATACAAGAAAAAAAATTTACGGCAAAATATTTCACCCAAGCCAACCAATTTTAGATTCTTAGCAAACTGGCTGTACTCAATAAATATGGGAATGAGTACAAAGTTTACCACAAACATTTTTTACTTGTTGGTAAACTGGGATAGTCATAGTCTCTGATAGAGCAAAAATTTTTAATTACTTTGATTTATAAATATCATTTCAATTTCCAAATAAAATTATAGGTCTCAAGTTAAAACAAACAAACAAACAAACCAGTATTAGTATGCCTGTATCTTTAAAGTCCTTTTGACCGTATATCTAGTTGCAAATGTTCAAAGGCAAAAATGGATTCAGGTTTCCTGTTTAGAAAACTACATTCATCATAATGTAGCCTTTGATCATACAGGCCTCAAGGAAATACAGTTGTAATAAAGGAGACAAAGCGATAATAAATTGCTCCATAGCAAAGGTAGAATGACCATCCAATTAAGCCATAACTTTAAAAATCACCTTGAGGTTAAACTGAGAAGAAATACGAGGAAAGGCCAATTAAAGACTGGTCTTCTTGACCTAGGGCCCCCTTGGCAGCCATGAAAGACTCAGCTACCTAAACTCTTTCACAATTTCATTTGTGGGCTGCTTTTAATAATATCTCATACCTCAGCAGAGGAAATAAGGGATCCTTTAAAAGAAGGGAAAAAAAAAAAACTATACCAGGCTATCAAAATCTTTTCTAAGAAAAATAAACTAATCAAGATTGATCTCCTGGGGCTCTCAGAAATTCACCAATTCCAAATGTTAACACTGGTTTCAAAAGGGAAGAAAGCAACAAAGTTTCCTGAGAATCCAGTTCCTAATAATTCATCCTGATGTGCACAGGAGTTAGTGACAACAATGTTTTGTAAAAATACATTTAATTATTATTGAAAATGAATGCTAACTTATTTCTTTCCTTTAAGAAAAAAAATCTAACTTTGTCTTTCCCATATACTAAGAATTCTGGGTCGATTTTATCCATCAATACTCCAGTGAACAGCTTTTAAAAATAGACTAGATATAGCTCCCATAAAGACACCATATCCTGAGCCATCCTAGAGGAATGACTGCACTCAGAGCAGCAGGATTTCAGGATCTCAGAGACAGTCTGAGTCCCAGAAACTCTTCCATCTAGGAGCTCAGGATCACAGGATCACAGGATCACAGGATCACAGAGACATCTGGACTCTTAGGAGTTCTGACACAAGCAAGATAACTGGAAAGACAGGCTCCAGTCAGAGAAAACCCTGGACACCCTACCACACTGGAAAAGCAGGATTCACAATTAAAATCACATCTCATGATGATGATAGAAGACTTTAAGAAGGACAGGAGAACACAGGTAAACAGGTAGAAATCCTTAAAGAAGAAACACAAAAATCCTTTAAAAAATTGCAAGAAAACACAACCAAACAGGTGAAAAGTATTAAACAAAACAATCCAGGATCTAAAAATAGAAGTAGAAACAAAAAAAAAACAAACAAACAAAAAAACAAACAAACAAACAAACAAAAAAAAAAAAAAAAAAAAAACCATCTCAAAGGGAGACTACCCTGAAGACAGAAAACCTAGGAAAGATATCAGGAGTCATAGATGCAAGCTCACCACCAGAATACAAGAGAGAATCTCATGTGCAGAAGATACCATGGAAAACATTGACACAACTGTCAAAGAATGCAAAATGCAAAAAGCTCCTAACCCAAAACATCCAGGAAATCCAGGACACAATGAGAAGACCAAACCTAAGAATAATAGGTATAGATGAGAGTGAAGATTCCCAACTTAAAGGGCCAGTAAATATCTTCAACAAAATTATAGAGAAAACTTTCCCAACCTAAAAAAAGAGATGCCCATGAACATACAAGAAGCCTACAGAACTCCAAATAGACTAGATCAGAAAAGAAATACACCCCGTGACATAATAATCAAAACATCAAATGCACACACACACACACAAAAATACTAAAAGCAATAAGGGAAAAAGGTCAAGTAATATTTAAAGGCAGACCTATCAGAATTACACCAGGCTTCTCACCAGAGACTATAAAAGCCAGAAGATCCTGGGCTGATATCATAAAGACCCTAAGAGAACACAAATGCCAGCCCAGACTACTATACCCAGCAAAACTCTCAATCACTATTGATGGAGAAACCAAGATATTTCATGACAAAACCAAATTTACACAATATCTTCCTACAAATCCAGCCCCACAAAGGATAATAAATAGAATACTCTATATCAGAAGAAGGGAAACTACAACCTAGAAAAAGCAAGAAAATAATATTCCAACAACCCCCCAAAAAGATAACTACACAATATAATTCCACTCTACCTCTAATAACAAAAATAACAGGAAGCAACAATCATTTTTCCTTAATATCTTTTAACATCAATAGACTCGATTCCTCAATAAAAAGAAGTAGACTAATGGGCTGAATACGTAAACAGGACCCAGAATTTTGCTGCACACAGGAAACGTACCTCAGTGACAAAGATAGACACTACCTCAGAGTAAAAGGACGGAAAACAATTTTCCAAGCAAATGGTCCCATAAAACAAGCTGGAGTACCATTCTAATATCGAATAAAATCAACTTTCAACAAAAAGTTATCAAAAAAGATAAAGAAGGGCACTTCATACTTGTCAAGGAAAAAATCTACCAAGATGAACTCTTAATTCTGAACATCTGTGCTCCAAATGCAAGGGCACCCACTTTCATAAAAGAAACTTTACTAAAGTTTTCAAATCACATACTGTGACTCACAAAATAATAGTGGGAGATTTCAACACCCCACTCTCAGCAATGGACAGATCATGGAAACAGACACTAAACAGAGACACAGTGAAACTAACAGAAGTTATGAACCAAATAGATTTAACAAATATCTATAGAACATTTCCTCCTAAAACAAAATAATATACCTTCTACTCAGCACCTCATGGTACATTCTCCAAAATAGACCATATAATTGGTCACAAAACAGGCCTCAAAAAATACAAAAAGATTGAAATAATCCCACGCATCCTATAGGATCACCATGGACTAAAGCTGGTCTTCAATAATAAAAAAACAATGGAAAGTCCACATACATGTGGAAACTGAACAATGTTCTACTCAATGATGACTTGTTCAAGGAAGAAATAAAGAAAGAAATTAAACACTTTTTAGAATTTAATGAAAATGAAGACTTGTCATACCAAAACTTATGGGACACAATGAAAGCAGTGTTAAGAGGAAAATTCATAGCTCTAAGTGCCTACAAAAAGAAACTGGAGAGAGCATACACTAACAACTTGACAGCACACCTGAAAGCTCTAGAACAAAAAGAAGCAAATATACCCAAGAGGAGTAGACGGCAGGAAATAAACTCAGAGCTGAAATCAACCAAATAAAAAGAGAAAGAACTATACAAATATTAACAAAACCAGGAGAAACTCAACAAGATAGATAAACCCTTAGCCAGACTAACCAGAGGGCACAGAGATAGTATCCAAATTAATAAACTCAGAACTGAAAAGGGAAACATAACAACAGAAACTGAGGAAATTCAAAAAAAATCATCAGATCCTACTACAAAAGCCTATACTCAACAAAACTGGAAAATCTGGATGAAATGGACAATTTTCCAGACAGATACCAGGTAGCAATATTAAATCAAGAGCAGATAAACAACCTAAAGAATCCCATATCCCCTAAAGAAATAGCAGCAGTCATTAAAAGTCTCTCCACCAAGAAAAGCCCAGGACCAGATGGTTTTAGTGCAGAATTCTATCAGACCTTCAAGGAAGACCTAATACCAATTCTCTTCAAACTATTCCACAAAATAGAAACAGAAGGAATACTACCCAATTTGTTCTATGAAGCCACAATTATGCTCACACCTAAATCACCCAAAGACACAAAAAAGAAAGAAATCTTCAGACCAATCTTCCTTATGAATATTGAAGCAAAAATATTCAATAAAATTCTCACAAACCAAATCGAAGAATACTTCAAAACAATCATCCATCATGATCAAGTAGGCTTTATTCCAGGAATGCAGGGATGGTTCAATATTTGAAATCCATCAATGTAATCCACTATATAAACAAACTCAAAGAAAAAAACACACAATCATCTCACTAGATGCTCTGAAAGCATTTGACAAAATTCAGCATCCCTTTATGGTAAAAGTCTTGAAAAGATCAGGAATTCAAAGCCCATACCTTAACATAGTAAAAGCAATATACAGCAAACCAGTAGCCAACATCAAACTAAATGGAGAGAAACTTGAAGCAATCCCACTAAAATCAGGGACTAGACAAGGCTGCCCACTCTCTCCCTACCTATTCAATATAGTACTGGAAGTCCTAGCCAGAGCAATTAGACAACAAAAGGAAGTCAAAGGGATACAAATAGGAAAGGAGGAAGTCAAAATTTCACTATTTGCAGATGATATAATAGTATACTTAAGTGACCCCAAAACTTCAACTAGAGAACTCCTAAAACTTCAGTAAAGTAGCTAGATATAAAATCAACTCAAACAAATCAGTAGCCTTCCTCTACTCAAAAGATAAACAGGCTGAGAAAGAAATTAGGGAAATGATACCCTTCACAATAGTCACAAATAATATAAAATATTATTGAATCTTGGTGTGAATCTAACCAAGCAAGTGAAAGATCTGTATGACAAGAACTTCAAGTCTCTGAAGAAAGAAAGTGAAGAAGATCTCAGAAGATAGAAAGATCTCCCGTGCTCATGGATTGGCAGGATTAATATAGTAAAAATGGCCATCTTGCCAAAAGCAATTTACAGATTCAGTGCAATCACCATCAAAATTCCAAATCAATTCTTCATAGAGATAGAAAGAGCAATTTGCAAATTCATTTGGAATCAAAAAAAAAAAAAAAAAAAAAAACAAACCAAAAAACAAAAAACAAAAAAAACAAACCCAGGATAGTGAGAACTATTCTCAAGAATAAAAGAATTTCTGGGGTATAACAGAATATTTCCCCCAATACAGTTTACAAGAAACTTGGTAATCGGGGAGGAGCTAATGTGGGAGGAGTAAGGAGAGGAAGAGGAGGAGCTAGGAAGGAGGAAAGATGATGGAGAACCACTCCTGGGTCAATAACAATCCTGGGTAACGACTTATATCTTAAGGTAAGATATTGAGAAACAACTCTAATTGTGTGGGCAAATTGTTAATTGAGCATTACCAGATATATATAAAGCCTTTGGATAATAATTAACCATTAGAGTATCATTTCTACCTGGTACTTCATGGATGGCTGGATGGTCTGGGCTCAGCTAAGCATTGGCAGAGCCATCTCCCATGCTGGTGTCATGTGGGTGCCAGGGGTAGCACATCTGGCCAGTCAGAGGTGAGAACATACCTCTGCTCATGGCCTCAGGCCTTGCCTAGTTAGGAACATGGTGGCCCCATATGAAAATGTTCATGTATCTCCACCAGTCAAAGATAGTTGTTATATCTAGGTTGGGTAGTGGGTTACACCTCTGATTGAACAATACCAAACTTATAAAGCCTATGATTAACATTTTTTTAAAAATGTATAAATGCAAAAGGGAAAAAGGGGGCATGGGATAGGGGTTTTCTAAGGGGGGGGGGAATGAGGAAAGGGGATAGCATCTGAAGTATAAATAAAATATCTAATAAAAAAAATTTCCAAAAATAAATAAATAAATAAATTTAAAAAAAAAAGAAAAGCCAGAGTGGGTCATGCCGATTTAAATTTAGCCATAACACTGGGGGAATCACCATCCCTGACCTCAAGCAATAGTGATAAAAACTCTATGGTATTGGTACAGAGACAGGCAGGAAGATCAATGGAATACAACTGAAGACCCAGAAATCAACCCACACACCTATGGTCACTTGATCTTTGACAAAGGAGCTAAAATTGTCCAGTGGGAAAAGGACAGCGTTTTCAAGAAATGGTGCTGGTTCAACTGGAGGTCAGCATGTAGAAGAATGCAAATTAATCCATTCTTATCTCCTTGTACAAAGCTGAAGTCCAAGTGGATAAAAGACTTTCACATAAAACCAGACACACTGAAAGTAATAGAAGAGAAGGTGGGGAAGAACCTCAAACACATGGGCATAGAGGAAAAGTTCCTGAACAGAACACCAATGGCTTATGCTCTAAAATCAGGAATTGACAAATGAGACCTCATAAAATTGCAAAGCTTCCCTAAGGCAAAGGACACTGTCAATAGGACAAAACAGCAACCAACAGATTGGGAAAAGATCATTACCAATTCTACATCCAATAGAGGGCTAATATCCAATGTATACAAAGAACTGAAGAAATTATACTCTAGACAATCAAATAACCTGATTAAAAATGGGGTACAGAGCTAAACAAAGAATTCCCAACTGAGGAGACTCGAATGGCTGAGAACCACCTAAAGAAATGTTCAACATCCTTAATCATCAGGGAAATGCAAATCAAAACAACCCTGAGATTCCACCTCACACCAGTCAGAATGGCTAAGATCAAAAACTCAGGTGATAGCAGATGCTGGTGAGGATGTGGAGAAAGAGGAACACTCCTCCACTGTTGGTGGGATTGCAAGCTGGTACAACCTCTCTGGAAATCAGTCGGGCGGTTCCTCAGAAAAGTGAACATAGAATTACCTGAGGACCCAGCTATACCACTCCTGGGCATATACCCAGAAGATGCTCCAACATATAACAAGGACACATACTCCACTATGTTCATAGCAGCCTTATTTATAATAGCCAGGAGCTTGAAAGAACCCAGATGTACTTCAAATGAGGAATGGATACAGAAAATGTGGTACATTTACACAATGGAGTATTACTCAGCTATTAAAAACAATGAATTCATGAAATTCTTAGGCAAATGGATGGAACTAGAAAATATCATCCTGAGTGAGGTAACCCAATCACAAAAGAACACACAGGGTATGTACTCACTGATAAATTGGATATTAGCCCAAAAGCTTGAAATAGCCAAGATTCAACTCACAGACCACATGTAGCTCATGAAGAAGGAAGACCAAGTGTGGGTGCCTCAATCCTACTTAGAAGGAGAAAGAAAATACTCATGGGCACAAATATGGAGACCAAGTGTGGCACAGAAACTGAAGGAGGGGCCATCTGGAGACCATTCCACCTGGGTATCCATCCCATGTGCAGTCACCAAAGGTAGACGCTGATGTGGATGCCAGGAAGTTCATGCTGACAGGAGCCAGATATAGCTCCTTAGAGGTCTGCCAGAGCCTGACATATACAGAGGTGGATGCTCACAGCTAACCATTGAACTGATCATGAGGTTCCCAATGGAGGAGTTAGAGAGAAGACTGAAAGAGCTGAAGGGGTTTGTGGTCCCATGGGGAAAGCCACAATACCAACCAACCAGAGCTCCCAGGGTCTAAACCACCAGCCTGGGAGCACATATGGAGGGACTCATGGCTCCAGCTGTATATGTAGGGGAGGATGGCCTTGTGGTACATAGGTTAGAGAGGAGATCCTTCTTCCAGTGAAGGCTGTATGTGCCAGTGTGGGGGAATTTGATGGTGGGGAGGTCTGAGTGGATGGGTGGGTGGGGCACATCCTCATGGAAGCAGGAGGAGGATGGGATAAGGGGTCTGGGCAGGAGGGAAATGGGGAAAGGGAATAACATCTGAAATGTAAATAAAATATCCAATAAAAAAAAGACAGAAAAAAAGACATTTTTCTTTCTTTGCCTAAAGAGGACCTGACCATTAAGTAGTAATCTTCCATTTTCCCCAATGTCCCTCTTTCCGTCTCTATAGATTGCCTGTTGTGAAACGTCTGTGTAGTTGGGTCTTCATGGCTGTCTTCCTTCATTAACATATTTTCAGGTTTCATCAGTGTTGTACCGTGTCTCAATACGTTACTGCTTTTTCTGCCAAATGCTGTTCCATTATTGATATACCACATTTTATTTTTCTGTTAGCTGACAGACATTTAAATTACTTTGTAGCTGTTGTGTCTCAGACTTTCATAAACATTTATGTGCAAAAAAGAGAATAGACTAGATATATTACTCTTAGAAATATTTTCCATAGAAGGAACTGATTAAATTTATTTTAAATTTATTATTTTTTAAAACCCAAGAATGTAATTAGCAAACCCACAAAACAAAGAGGACATTTCCTCTCTTTTTAAGCGCACTAGCCAGTGACTTCTTAAGGTCTTTGATATTATTATTGAGAAAATGAAAAATGACAAAATACAGTAGTTATACAATTTCTTCTCGCTTTAAAGCGCTCTTCCTGCTTCTTCTAAGTTGCACATCAAAGCATAGTTTACTATAAAAGCCACATACGACCAACAGTTAAGTACCAGTGAAGGAGGCCTTTGTGCATGGCACCACCACTGTCCGATGATCTCTCCTGGTTTAGCAGTCTGAGTTTAACTACTTCATGATGAATAAGGCAGGGTGAAAACGACTTGAGTTTCAGCCCATAAAGCAGGCTTCAGGCCTGCAAATCTGGTCATCAGCCTTAGATTGGCCATCGTGGGCAATGTAGTTTGGGTTTTAAAGTGTCATAGTACGTCATGAAATCTCAATAATTTACACTGAAAATACCATTTACCCTGCCAACTGCAAGCAAGATTATATAACGGAAGTGCACGTAGCTCAAGCTGAAAGACAGCAAGCTGACTGCCAGAGGACCTGGAGCCCTGGAGTTTTACAGAAAGTTTTTGGGAGAATTAGCATGTGCTCACATTAAGCAAGAAAGATTCCACTTGTTAACAGCAGTGGGTCTATTGTTCAAGAAGAAATAAATTCATATGATTCATTATGAAAGTGGGGGGATTCTTTTTGGCATTCTGCACAGAAAATCTCAAAAAAGACACAGGTATTTAAAAAAAAAAATTCCACATACTTTTACTACTACAACCTTTGTTAATTTTCTACAGTTCTCTGCTCCAGTAACTTGAAAGTCATTTCCTTAAGAAAACAGCTGACAGACAGCTTGAGTGACTGATTGGATTGTGTCCTCACTTTGTTTTTCTCAGAGGCCTGGCTTTAAGAGAGATGTTAGTAGAAATGACAGCCAGGGAGCTTTGCATAAGATTTCATTTCTGTTCAAAGACAAGCTAATGTAACCTCACCATGGGGCCATCAAATTGACAAATGGACACCGTGCATCCCTCTGCCTCCCACTGAAACCTGAGAGCCTGATTTATACAATTTTCTCCCTATACATGGAGAAGACTTCGTGCTGCTAGGCTGTGTAATGGGTTGATCTTTTGATTCTTTGCATGTAATGAAATCTGATAAGATGGCTGTGAAAAGCACCACAAAGAAAAACCCAAGCTAATGAACATATAAAACCACACTCAGGTCCTTTAAAACCTGAGTAAGCACAGAAAGGGACAGCCGGATGATGGTGAGATGTAGCAGTTCTCATGTCAAGGAGGAATGGCTTTTCCTTATGGGTCGCAGCTCTAAGGAGCTTCTCCTGCTCAAGCAAGTCAGTGTGTGTCACATCCTGCTGGCCTTGCTGCTGCCGTCAGGTTTTGCTGGGCTTTCGTTCTATACCAAAGAATTCTGTTATTTTATTGAAAGATTCCCTAGGAAGCTGAGTACTTTTCTTTTTAAAGAGGGGGGAATTTAAGGAATTTTAACTACTATGCAGAGAGTTACCAATCCCATCTGGAGATATAAACACATCTATGACCTAAAGCATCTAGGAAACAAAAATAAAATTGGGAGCTTAAGGAAAATGAAATCTCCTGCTTTACAGTCAGTATAACTTCTTGTTCCAAGCATGGTGTTCAAAGGAACCATTTTAAAAAAGGAATTCAGGGGACAGCATGCTCTTTAGCCACGGCTGACCTGCACACTGCCTGCAGGTTAAGAATGCTTCCAAACAGACAGAAGAACCATCAGATGCGAGTGTAACGTGTGTAAATGTTGAATGAAGTAGAACTTAGGCTTATATTTACTTTGCTGTTGTCACAAATAAAAAAAAGCACGTAGGAAAACATGGCATGCTGAACAGAATAGACCTCAACAGCTGCTGATGTGGTGACACGGAGAACCCTGAGGAGACATCCTGCTGAATTAACGTTTTGGAAATGTTAAAAAGGAACTTCAAACAGGCCTTGTTTAGCAGGCTCAGTGGGGCTCATGTGAAGGCTAGCAGAGCAGTCACTCAGCCATGAATCAAGCTTGTCAGTAGTTGCCTATTTTCTCAACAGGTGACTCAGACAGGCACAGTCCAGCCCTCATGTTTCTGTGTGTGGGCTCCTGCTCTTTCCCTGGGAAGGAAGGCACAGTTTGCAGGCCTGGGAAATGGCAGTTCCTGAGGCTTAGCTACATGTGAAAAAATTTGTACTTTTGTCTTTTGCTAGTTCAAAACAACCACCACCACCACCACCACCACCACCACCACCACCACCACCATCACTACCTAGCTGGGTCATATTTTAAATCTACTGATATTCAAGTGTAGCCGGATCCTAAGGTGGAGTCTGGAGCAGAGTCCATGAAGAAATTAAATTAGACAAGCATACAGACCCTTCAAGAGAACAATGGTTGGACCTCGAGAGCTACAGATGAGTGAGTTGGATCCTTTGTCAAAGGTCACATGGATAAACGGTGTCTTTTCTTCTATTATTTTATCTTTTGCAAAATCAGCATTAGGTTTCTTGTAGCAATGTGAAAGCATCCAAGAGCAGAAATCATTAAACTGAGGAAAACCTCCCTCCCCCATCTCTCCTCCTCACATCAGCACCACCACGTTTTGTTTTGCTCTTTTCTTTCTTTGTCCTTAAACAGGCCACAGAGAAATAGAATTAATGGAAAATTCCTTCCATCCACCACCAAAAAATTACGGTGTGTGTGGGGAGGTCCAGTATCAAGCTTTGTTTTTAACTTTAGCATTTAAGAGTTTAGTACAAACACAGAGTACAGGAAAAAAAAAAATGAAGTGTCTCATTGTGACTGGCTCAGCCAGTGTTGTGAACCAGGCCACACAGGCTACTATTATGTCAGAAAATTACCAGGTAGCCATCAGATTAGCCTAGTCTGCTCTCTATTGTTGAAGGACTTCTCACTTGTTTTGGACCGCCTAAGCACAGAGTTCAGTGAGAGTTCTCACAGACCAGTTCAGCCTTGGGCTGCCGCATTCACCTACCCCTCTAGCAATGCAAGTACTGCAAGCTGACTAGGGGCTGGAAGCTGAGGTTTGACAAGTCACCTTCTACTGGCAAGATGCTGCCTATGTAAGTTCCCTGTTGAAAATGCTTTCTCCATGATTCAGAAGAAAAAATCAGAATGAAAAGTAAATTCCAGCCCCATAAGCACATGCAACCTTCTGGAGGCCCAAGGTCATCTCTCCTTTGAGTCTTTATTAATCCCCGTTTACTAAAATTTACTTTTTAGAGATTTAGGTATTCTCGTGGTACAAGGAAACAGGTACTGGAAAGGTGTATAGAGTGTACAAGACAGATTAGACTTCCATATATCAAAATGAAAAATACGTTCATCCTTTGACCTGGCATTCCTACATAGAGATATTAACCCTGGGGAGATAATTCAACAAGTGGGAAGAGATACACGTGACATGTTTGCTCCTGGCAGCTTTAGTATTAAAAAGCTGGAGAACAAGGCAATAAGAAAATAAAGGTATAGCAGTATGCATGCAGCTCCCCAAAGCTGCCAACACTTTATTCTCTATAAAACCACAGCGATACCAGCATAGCGATCAAGCAAGCAACAGAGAGGCCATGAATAGACCCATGCTTATTTAGTCACTTGGTTTTTAACAAAATGCAAGGAAATCCAATTGTGCTTCAATAACTGAACATCTGTAGGGGGTACAAATCTCAGTCTTTCCATTGGCCTCTGTGTTGCCAATGATGTGCAGGGACGAGAATCTGCCTTCCTCCTTGGTGAGACTATCAAACAGTGTCGTATGTAAATATACAGGTACTATATGTCTAGCCATTTTCACTTTGAGACTGAGCTAAGAGAAATGAGACCACCTTGGAGGAGGGCTTGTGTAAGAATGTTCACAGCATTTGTATTCACAATAGTTGGGAAGGAGAAACAACTCAGGTGTCTATGAAAAAAGACATGGACAAGCAAACTGAGTCTATAACACACAGCACTATTCCATAGCAGAAATAGATAAATTATGCTACACTCAATAGGGATGAACCCCCAAACACTCTGCTAAGTAATCATCATTACAGCACACATCCCAGACAAGCTCAGGAATGTGAATTTCTTTTATTGCCAAAAACCATATGCGGTGGAAAATACCGCACCGATGGCTGCCTTTTGAAGGTGGTACCGCTGGGATTTACTGCACAGGGAGCTGAGGGGCCTGCCTACTGTGATTACTGAGGGGGCTGCCTGCCTACTGTGATGTTACTGAGGGGCCTGCCTATTGTGATGTTAGTGTTTTACATCCTCACAGGAGCTTCAGTCTCACAAGCAGGTGAGCAGACTTTTGCCAACTGGTACATTCCATATTTCACATTTTTATCTCGAGAAGAAAAAGAACCATAAGCAAATATTGAACTGAAGTTAAAGACCCGTGTGCTGAAGTTCTGTGGGTGGCTGAGAACACACAGATTTCCACCTGCCAGGCATCAGGGGCCAGGGGAGATTAGTGGAGACTAGCTTAGATGGGACATGTAATGAGCACATATAGCCAAATCCTGTCTGTGGGCAGATGTGATGTTATCAGGGAAAACCCCTTCCATTTCTCTGTAAATGGTTATTGACATCTGTATGTTTTGGAATTTAATATCTGTACCACACGTTTTAGGAGACAACTGTATAGCATTTGAGTAAAACTGAGTATTAAGGTGGATGAAAGTGGGGGCAGATCTGTCTTCTGGAATGGAACAGACATTTCCCAGTCAGAAGCATCTCCCTCTTTACTCCCTGCCCTGCCCTACTGCACACTTGCAATTGTAGGCTGATTACAGTAAGCATGTATAAGTTCAAATTAACATTTTCCCAAACTGACATTTCCACTTCTATTCCTAGTAATTCGAAATAAAACATGGAACATTAAAATTATTCTATGGCAAATATCAAAGGCTATCATATAATTAAAGTTTCCCTAGTTGATTGAGTGCCAAAGTTTTTCATACTTTTCAATCAAACAAAAGTGCAACGGTTTTATACTCTATCAAAAAATCTAAGTCATAGCTCTGAGTGAGTTTTTAAGAATTGCCTAGAATATTAATAAAATCTAAGGCACTTGAAGTGTAACTAGATACATTAAAATTATTAAAATGTAGCACAAGTTTGGTTAACAAATAGCATTTACATTTTCGTTGGTAACTAACTTACATACATGCAGAGGACTGTAACAGTTTCGAATTGTGTTGAGTTGAAGTAGAGAAGCACGGATCACAAGACATTTCAAAGCTTTCAGACGGTGTGTAACCAGAACACAGCCTCAGAGTTCATCGTAGGTTCAGATTTAAAACCTAACCCAAGGGCTGGAGAGCTGGCTCAGTGTTACTCTTTAAGAAGACCAGATTTGAGTTCTAGTACCCATATGGTGGCTCATGACCATCTGTAATTTCAGCCCCAGGGCACCCAAAGAACTGTCCTGCTCTCCATGGGCACTAGGCATACACGTGGGACATACATACATACATACATACACACACACACACATGCAGGCAAAACACCCATATACATAAAAATCATAGAATAAATGTAAAAAAATAATTTATGCTTTGATTCATTTAGTCTAAGTTACTTGGACTAAGTAATTAAAGGATTTCATATTACTGAATCACAACAAATATAAATTAATATTCAATTATTGGCAACTTACAATTGGGAAAGGCCATCTTCATTAAGAAAAATGATGCAAAGGCAGTAATTTCTAGTTGAGAAGCATACTATATAAGCCACTAGCTATGGACTCTCCCTAAATGCCCATGACTTAGTTATCACTTGCATCCACTCGCTATGCACTACCCTAATGACTACAACAAGACTGTTACTTGCATCTACAAACAGGCTTAACTTGTTTTACTTTGCTCTCAAGACAGTGTCTCATAGAGGCCAGGCTGGTTCTGAACTTGTTACAGAGCCAAGGGTCCTCT
Source organism: Arvicanthis niloticus (assembly GCF_011762505.2). NCBI lineage: Eukaryota > Metazoa > Chordata > Mammalia > Rodentia > Muridae > Arvicanthis > Arvicanthis niloticus. Next base: position 30,111,923 of record NC_133433.1, on the reverse strand, counting down.
AGAATTCCTGATTTTCCTGCCTCTGTCTCCTAAGTACTGGGATTACAAGCAAATGCGACCACAGCCAGAGGCTCCTTAAGTTTTCAAGTATTGATTGCACAAGCATAAACAGATATTATCTCAATTAGCAATACGTGTGTTACACCAAACATTACAAAAATCACACGACTGTCCTCCCTGATACTGCCATAATCCCCTGACCACTGACTTTTATAACAGGACAGCAAAGCAGAACACTTGAGTATTTATCATTATAATTATATGAGTGATTTAAACAAAACAAGTAAATAAACTATTCTGCTGCTTTATCAAAATATAAAAAATTTTTTTTCAAATATCTAAAACTTGGTCCACTATACATTGTGAACAGTAATGATGCCAATGTGTACCTATAAATGGCAATGGAACATATTGATTCATCAAGGACTAAAGAAAGACACACTGTGTTTATAAATCTGCCAATAGGAAAATCACGCCAGCTTCGGTTAACCTTCTAGCGATCTACATTAAAGAGACATCCAGCTGAGCTGCCCAGCCACATACTGACCTGTTTCTGGAGGAAAGTAGGCAAATATTAGTGCCATGTTGTCACCTACAATTCATCCAGGTAATATATATTTGTGCACATATACACATGCACATGTGTGTATGAGCAAATATAATCAAAGGAAACGAAGGTAACAACTTAAGGGTATTGGGGGCATGGGAGGGGTTCTAGAGAGAGTAAGTGGGAGGGAAGGAGATGGGGAGAAGAATATAATCCTATTAATTTAAAACATTTTTAAAAAATCTATAAAAGTTAAAAAAAAAAAAAAAGAAATACACCCAAAGCAAATCAGCCTGCTAAATATAAGATCAAAATATCAAGTCTCAGCCTCCATGTTTTTCAATGATCCCATAAAATCTAAGCCTGGGCCTGGTAAGGGAGTGTGACAGTTAATTTTTGTGTCAACTTGGCTGGGCTGTGGTGCCAGCCTGCTCGGCCAGACACTGGTTTAGATCTTCCTGTGAAAGTGTCTTGTAGCTGTGTTAGCATTTCCAATCAGTCCGATCAGCCTTCATGAAAGGAGGGGTTCCTCACAGCCTTTCAGAGAAAAGCTGAGGATTCCTGGAGAGGAAGGAATTCTACCTAAAGGAATTAAGCCTATAGCATGCTAAAGCTAGACGCACCCTGAAGACTGAATCCTCAAGACCACAGCATCAACTCTGCCTGCTTCCAGACAGCAGCCTACATTATAGACTCTGGGCTCTCAGAACCAGGTGCAATAATAAAATCAATCTCTCCCCTCTAAAGAAACAGGTTCTTATCGATACAAATAAAGATGTGAAGACGTCAGAGCGTGATCAACACTGCCACACACAGAAGTGGTTGATACACAAAAGGAACCAAAGCTCCCAGGACAAAACCAGGAGTCAAGAGAAGACAAAGAGCCAAAGGCATCCGGTGGTTCAAGTCAGACGGGCTCATAAGGAGAGAAGCGATCCTAAGAACTGACTGGACAGCAGGAAGCTGAAGTGGGGCCTTGTCTGTGGAAGGTGTAGAACATAGGAAACTGTGGCCAAGACAGTTAAAATGATGGCCGGGAAAAAAAAAAATCACACTGCTCCATCTGCCAGGAAGTAAGAAGGAAGAGGGAACAGAGTTTGGCAGCCAAGGAGGAGGAAATTGTACTATAGTTCTAGGCAGAGGCAGGGATGAAGGAAAGGATGGGGGAAAGGAGCCACTGAAGAAGATAAAGGGAGATTTGTGGGAAACTAAATCCCAGCACTAAAAAGGTTTTCCTAGGAGATGGGCTTTGAGCACGGGGCAGAGAATAGATAGCTTCAATTAGAAAGAAAACACCTTCGTCGAGACAGAAAAACATTCTTTTTAAAACTGTGTGCAAACAGAGTTCCTTGTCTTTATCTTAGTAATTATTCATTTTTTCTCAGGGAATTCAGAGGGAGCAATCACCGACTCTAATTATACTCGTGTGTGTGTGTGTGTGTGTGTGTGTGTGTGTGTGTGTGCGCGTGCGCACCCGCGTGCGCGCTAAAAAATGAGATTAAAGAAAAAGATGATGAGCGCCATTCTCTGTCAGCCCACCACTCAGCTAGTATGGAGGATGTGTAGTTGCTAAATAGAACATTTTAGCTATTTTTATTTCTACAGTTAAATATTCATAATAGGCAATAGTATATAATAGAAAATCTTTAGGAAAATATGCTTATTTCTACCAGAAATAATAAAAAAAACATTTATAGCCATCTATTTTTAAAAACTTGAATAAAATTTTAAACAGCAGCACTAAACTGAGGTTTTTTTGTTTGGTTGTTTGTTTTTGGTTGTTTGTTTTGTTTCCATTCACTTGTTTGTTGGAATAAAAGTTCTATGTGTAGACCTGGCTGTCCTGGAAATCGATCTGTAGATCAAGCTGGTCTTGAACTCACAGAGATTTTCCTGCCTCTACCACCCAAGGGCTGGGATTAAAGGCATGTGCCATCATTGCCTGGCTAAAATGAAGTTTCTAATACATAGTCTGCTTGTGTTTTCAACTTTAGCAACAACAGAGCAGTGTTATAATACACGGCTATTAAAGGGTAGCACAGAATAACTGTAGTACGCTCAAATGTCTCTGTCTCTGAACTCGAGAGCAGTCTTGAGATTAACCTGTGTCTTCTTTTGTTTTCTTACCTGTGACTATTAAAGCAATGATAAAAACACTGCGTGATTTTTTCATAACTTTTGAAGTAATTTACAGGTTTTCTCCCATTCTAATAACGAGGAGATGAGTGGGTGGAAAGGGAATCTTTAGCTTCCAACGAAGCATTAACTAAACCAACAGGACAACTTTACTCTGTCCACAAGTGTTTTATTGTAACAGCAATCTTCAAAAGCAAAACAAAGGATCCCAGTATGCTTGGACTTTAAAACGTAAATAACCAATTTACTGCACCACTAACGATACACAATAGATGTCTTTGCAGGACCCACTCGGGCAGATGTCATCTGCCATAACTTCAAAGGGACAAATTTGGTAATGAGGAAATACTTCTTTTGTGCAAACTTTCCTTCTTAAAAATTGCCAAAAGTCTCTTAGTGAGATGGATACTAAATAAGAGTCTTGAATCCTCATTAAAGTTTTATTTACTAAAACAAAGAACACAGTATTCTAGGTATCCAAATTGTATCTTAAGTAATATTATGCTTTTCAATGAAAATACAAAGAAAACGACTATTAGTGGCAAAGTGTGGTCTATTTCAGAATTGTGTGTTTATACCCAACGTCTTAAGATGTTAAAAATCGATTGCATTTTTATCATGTCTCATGCTCCCAGCAGCCTCCAGATGCCTTATAGACAGATTCTTGGTATATCTTCCATGGCATGCATAAACTAAATGATTCTTGGACTCCAAACTTTAAAGATAAAAGCCCTCCATGAGAAGCCTACAGTGAGGTTCCATGTTCCTTAAGGAAGAATTGTAGACTTCTCTTTGCCTTTATTTGACTATCACAGAACTCACAAGTTTTAGCTTTTGTCAGAGGCGGGGGTGGCGCATAAAAAAAAAATTAAGAAGTATTTCTGAAAGTCTATTTAATGAAATTATTGATCCTTGACCAAGACCATATGTCATTACTGTTTGGGCCACAAATGTCACCAGAAATATAAATGTAAATTAAGATATTTTCAGTCATTTGTTGTTTGTCTCTAGGATTAACTAATGCTGGGAAAGTACCTATTATCCCACAAAGGAACAAGAAGGAAGCTTCATTTTCTTATGGCAACTGATGTGGTGTCCAAAAGCAAGACTCTGGAGACCAACCCTGGGTCTTCTCCAGTGGTGTTCTCCAAATTGGAAACTTTATGGCTAGTACTTCAGAAGCAGAGTGCTGTGTATAAGATCAAACATTGTAAACAGAAGAAAATCTGTAACACAAAAAGTGTCTTGGCCTATGACAAATAGAGGCTTCAGATCCATACGCACATATCGTCACAGTGCCATATACGCGTACGGCATTTAATAAAAAAAAGTTTTTGCGTGAATTAGCTTTTGGGTTATCTTTTACTCTAGATTACTCTTTTTTGAATAGTTACTGAAGGAGAAAAAAACAAAACCCTGCTACAGCGTAACATTTTAAAAGGAAACAACAGAAGCGATTAATCTCCCGGTTAGCAGGGAGAGCTGCAACAATACAGTTTGAGGTACTGAGCCACTACCTTGATGGAGAGGCGTCTTAACTACAGGCGGACAGGAGCACATAGTGAAGCTTGCAGGATGCATCGCTTGGCATAAAATGCCATGGCACCTGAAGGTGCTTTATAATGCAGTTTTGCTGAGTATATCCTTATCACTCTATTGAAGTGACCAAATTTTAAATCCTCCAAGTCAGTGAGCCAAGGCTCATTTCCTGGATGACACAGAAGCCTCTGTTGTGAGTTCCTCTATCTACATAAATGGAGGAGCCTAGAACAAAAAAAATTAATAAAATAGGGCTTCTTTTCACAAAACTGACCTAGAGGATGAACAACAATTATAAAGTTACTCAATCCCAGAAACTCAATCACAGAGCACCCAAACATGTTTGAAAAGCAACAAGTGTTCCTATTTTTTTTTTCTTGCACACAGGCACACTGAATTGAATGATGTATAATGACTAGCTGCTTTTAAAATTAAAATGTTAAGCTGAAACAATTCAAGTATTGAGCCTGTACTTCACGGTAGAGACTGATCATCTGTGTGCTGGCTGGACTGGAGCCGTCTCTCTCAATTTTGAAGTGTTCTGTAGGATGCTGCCTGGAGGGAAGCTGTCCCTACCTCAGCAACACAGACAGTTTACATCAGAACAGAAGCATAGCCTGCTGCCCTTCAGAGACAGCAAGAGACAGAAGAACAATGCAGAGGACATATGCAGAGAAAGGACAGAAAAGGGCTAGTGATGTTAACATGAACATAAGAGGATTGTTTGCCGGCCCCTATAACTTCTGACTAGGACATTTCGAAAGCTCCAATTTGTTACTGGCTGTTTTTTTTTTTTTTTTTTTTTTTTTTTGAAAGCATATTCTCAGACCCATGAAACCGGTAAAGCCTACAGAAACTTTTTATATCCATAAAAGCCCAGGTGGGCTGGCAGCTGACAGAACTAGGTTAGAAATGACTTCTGAGAGCCACCCTGTCACTACTATGAGACGCACTGTTCTAGTTAAAGTGAGGTCTTCCATATTTAAGGACCTTGGGACAAATGTGCGGATGATGGCGGTAATTTTCTCTTCAGTATTCCCTGTAAAAACAGTGCTTAGTAGTAAAGTATGTTGTTTTAGAATTGTGTGCTTTCATTTAATGTCTTAGAAATCAACTGTAGTGGTTCGTGTGTTTCACATCCTTGTGTATTCCTAATGTCTTCCTGGTGAAGCGGATTTCCCCACAGGCACGCACATACACACGCACGCACGCACGCATGCACGCACGCATGCACGCACATGTGAATGGAAGGCTGCCAGGGCTCTGCAGGCACCCTTCTCTTTCCTGCACATGACAGAACCCAGGAAGTGCATGGACTCCCTAGTCCCAATGGCTAGTACTTGCTTGCCTTTTACAAGGTGGTGGCAGTGAAGACTGCTGTGACCTCACAGGGTGAAAGCCGGGTTGCTTCTGTCTCTCCTGAAGCTTACTTTTGCCACCTAGTGGGGGAGGCCTTTTCAGGGTCAGGTTTTATGTTCTGTGTGAGATTGATTTCAGATAAGAAAATAATTAAACACTTTCCCTTTTTTATAATACCTTAAATGATTTCTTTAAAATGCCCTGTTCTGTGTCTATAGAAAAACAAAAACAAAAACTACTTTGCACTACAATGATTAGCCTAGAAAATTCAGGGTAAATTTTTTTTTGTTGTTACTTGTAATTTTTTAAGGAAACATTATTCTTTTCTTGTTTCTATTACCTATTTCCTTAGCTAGTATGCCTTACAGGCTGAGGGTCTAGCTTATTCCTATATTATTCTGAAGGGAGAGGTGCAAATCTACACCATTATCCATAGTTTCTCACCAGAGATCACATGGCAAATCTTTACCTACCGAGTATCCCGACAGAGCAGTAACCATAGGACCTGAAGTCAGAACCATGGGCAATCGAGGCAGGCCAGGCAAGAACTAGCAAGAAGTAAGTGAGAGGCCCAAGGACATCCCCCACCCCAACGAACCCATGATGATGCTTGCTTTTTCTTTTACCATTTGTCTGCTGGGGGGATCTTAATATGACAAATAAGTGATTACTCACCAGCTCAGGATCATGAGGGCTTCACAGGGGAAGTTTATTCTGCCATTTTTAAACAGCTTTGTGAGGTTCTTACATATGATACACTTCTCTCTGTGTGCGCAGCTTAGTAAAGCTGTACAATTACCACAGTCTACTCTGGGACATCTCAGTCACTATGAAAGTCCCCTCTATGCCTAGTCTTAGCCCAAGGCAATTGCTGATCTGGACCAATGTTGGTCTTACACTTAAGTCTACTACCTATTTCGAGTTATTTTTGCATATGGTATTAGGCAATGGACTAAATCCCTATTTTTCAAATGAGTATTAGATTTTTCTAGTGAAGTTTATTGAAAACACAACCCTTCCTCTATGAATTCCCTCAACACTTCTGTGCTGACTGAGTTAACAGAAGGTTTGTTTTTCAGACTCTTACTCCCCTAGCCCGCCTGCTGCATGCCTGACTAAGCACCAAGTAGACTGCTGTGGTGCTATAACATTTGAAATGGAATATACAACTCATCCAACTTCAGTCTTCTCCAAAATGGTTCTAACCTTCGTTGAGCCCTTCACGTTTCTACAAATTTCAGGATCCCTTTGACAGCCTGTACCCAATAAAGCCATCTAGGAGATGTAGGGTTTGTAGTAAGTGTCGATTTGGGGAAGCGTGCCAACTGAAGAGTAAGGAATTTTCCTAATCTGTGGATCTCAAATGTCTGCCATTTGTTTAGAGATCTAATTCCACTTAGCAATAGCTTTGTTTCCCACCAGCAAGCCCTGTGGTCCCTGATCTCCATGTGCTGCTGTGCGCTTCTGAGGCTTCACACAGCCAGGCGTGGGCTTCATCGCGGCTGTAACTTCACAGGACTCACTAGTCCAAATGAGTGTCTTTCTAATACAGGATCTTGTCAACTGCAAACGAGAGATCTCTTCCTACCTTTTAAAATCACAAGCCTTTTATTTCTCTCTTTCCTCATTTTCTCTATCTCTGCCACATCATATTAGCTATAATCATAAATCTAATGTAGAATACGCCCTGCCTTGTCCTTACTGTTAGGAAGAAAGCATTTAGTTTTCCCCTAGGAAGACAACACTACCTAGAGAGTTTTTTTGGTAGATGATCTTTATCAAGTTAAAGGAATTCTTTCATATTCTGAGATACTCAGTTCTTTAAAAACAAAACAATGTTTAGTTATTAATAAGGAATGAATGCTGGGCTCAGCCGATGTTTATCATGGAGTTTGCCTTCTTTGTAAGCACAGTGGTTGATTTCCTGATGTTGACCCAACCTGGACAAGGGTGTTTAATGGTTTCCATGTTACTTGATGCTGCACCGCAGCTCCCAAGGCCCTGTTTACTTGTTTTCAGACAGGGTTTTGGTATGTATCCCAAGCAGACCTTAAGCGTGTGATCCTTCTACCTCATCCTCCTGAGTGCCAGGATTGCAGGTATATACCAGCATGCCTGGTTGAGGCTCTGCTTGAATTTTGTGCCTGTTTTTTTTTTTTTTTCCTCTGTGTTACATTCTGGTTCTTCCCTCTGCCAGTGAGTCTGTTACTGTGGTGAATTTTTATTTCAGTTTTCATACTTTTTAACTCTAGATTTTTTTCTTAGATTTAATACTCTAGATATCCTATATCAAGAGTCTCTGTATATTGAGTCATTAGTTTGAGCTATGTTTTAATTCTTAAAATATGGCTTCCTTTAATTCCTTGAACATGTTCATTGTAAATGCTTTGAAGTCCTTGTCTGCTAAGACCAACATCTGGGCCTACTCACAAACATTTCCACTGGCTACTTTTTCTGTGTGTATGTGTGTGTGTGTGTGTGTGTGTATGTATGTGTGTGTGTGTATGACCACTCACCCAAGTGGAAGCCACAGGAGGGTGACAGATGTCCTGTTCTATCACCTTCCACTTCTTTCTTTGAGGTTGGAAATGGATCCTCTTGTCTCTGGCCCTTACCACTACCCATCTTGATGGAGCTATAAACAGGCGTGGCTATGCATGACTGTCTACAAGGGTGCTGGGGACATGAGCAGCAAATGTTCTTATCCACTGAGCCATCTCACTGACTACATTTTTCTCTGAGTCTCTCTCTCTCTCTCTCTCTCTCTCTCTCTCTCTCTCTCTCTCTCTTTCTCTCACTGTGTATATTATATATAATAATATACTTTGGCTTTATATATTAACATTATACATTAAAGATAGATATTTTTTACTGAAAAGTTAATTTTAATATAATATGGAGTACAAATCTGTCTTTTAATGCTATCCTCTCAAGCCTGCTATTCCTGCTACAGTTAGGATGTTTACTGATTTTCTTATACTAAATCTTCCAGAACCATTTTCTTCACAGTCCAAGGCTGCTTGGATCTCTACTCAGTCAACGGGATCCACCTGTTTGTTTACACAGCTAAAGAAAGCAAAGGACTGATCACTGGCTGTGCTTAGACACCTAAGCCGGAGAGGCTTTCATGCTCTGCCAATGATCTGTGTTCACTCGGGGACCATATTAAGTGCTCTTAATGATCTTCATTAAGTTTTCTTAGGTCTTCCCCGGCACTGACTTTCTGGCAGGGTTTCCTGCGTCTTCTCTATTTGTACAGCACGTCCTAGTCACCAGGTATGCAACTAGCTTGAGCCTCCTCTGCTTTTCCCTACACGAATATAAAGCCATTTAGTCAACTGGGAATATGTAGAGAGTTTACCAAGGCCCCTATCACTATGCCACTTCTCAAATCTCCCTGATAAATCATCACCCAGTCTATTGGTCCCAATCCACACTGAAAGCGCAGGCCCCTGTTCGCCATTAGAATGTCTATCACTAAAGTGCCAGTGGCCCACCCCGAGGTACTTCACACCCACTTCTTCAGAGAAAATGTGGTCTTCACAGCTTCTCTTGAGGCTGGAAAACTACTATGCCCAGTCTGGAGGTAGACTAGCTCCAGTGTGGAATGCCACACAATCTGACCTTCCTTTTTTTTTTTCCTTTTAAAAATTTATTCCCAATCTCCTTTTATACCGTTTTGATTACATGCAAGTATTAAGGTCAGTTCTAGGTTGAGGAACTAGCACTATAATAGATGCAAATAGTCAAAGAACAAGCAAGGCAATAGACAAAGTCCCATGAACACTTACTGTGATCACTGTTTCTGAGGGCTTATCAGGACGACCAAAATATCTGAGCCTACTTCCGTATCCTGGCCCAAGGTCATTTTCATGCCTGAGGCCTACTTCCTTGTTTTAGCCTAAGATTTAGATTCCTGCCTGAAATTACTTCTTTGCTCTAGCCTAATGTCAGATTCCCGCCTGAAGCCCACTTCTTTGTCCTTGGCCAATGAAATCTGACCTTTCTTACCCAAAGTATACTTGTACAAATCAGATTTGCTGAATGCCTTTTCTACTATTTTCAAAGTCTTAACAGTGCCTTTTGACAACTTTGTCCAATTTTATTATTGCTTTTTATATTTTTAAAATTTACGTGATTGCTTTTTCTTTTCTTGTCCTGTTGCTGCTTTCTTGAAAGATCTACTCAGCTCCTGCTCTCCCTCTGGGTTACAGCCCATTCGAGTGGCTTTTGCATCCTCTTAGACTTAGCCACTCACCAGAGCTTCCAGCACTTTCTCCCACATTGCTCTGAGAAATTCCCTGCTTTCCTTCTCATTTTCAGTCACAGACACCAAGAAAATTGGCACCCACTGGGGAGTTACTAGGAGGAAGCCTTCCTCCTCTGTGTCTGCCACCATCTTAGCCTATCCCTTGCTCCTAGATGAAGACTGTGCCTGCCCCAAAGAACAAACTGTGTATAGTTCAGTGCTGCTTTCCTGCATGTGGCTGCCTTCATCTCGAATACCTCATGACCCAGGAGCTCCCATCAAACTCGGTCTCTGACCCCACATGGTTTTGTTCTTGCCAATTTCCATGCTTCTACCTCATCTTATAATGTTCCCATACGTGGCTTTTAATACGTCTTCCAATATCTGGTCTGTCAACTCCTAGAAGAAGCATTATTAAATGGGTGAATTCTTCTACCCCTTACCGTATTGTAATCCATAGCCTTCCAACACTTATGTATTTTAAACAGTTTGTGAGTTGCTTTGAATTAGTCCCAATGATTTTCTGTATGTACTTTGCTGTTTCTCCATGTTTTTCTTTTTAGAGACTTTTCAGAGTAATTTTAGGTTCATAGTAAAATTGAGCAGGGTTCCCACATAACACATGTTTAACTTTATAACTGGTTTGGGAGCTTTCTTTTTTACAAAATTGGAAATATTTCACAGCATTTAGAATAGTAGTGTATATACAGCTGGTGCTTAAAGGTTTGAAATTGCTAAATGAACAAAGTAAAACATTATCACAATCACTTTGGAACTTTTTTCCATGAGAATTTAACTCTTGCATTTATCTTTGAAATCACGATTGATCTTAAAAAAATAATTAGCATGGGGCTGGAGAGATGGCTCAGCAGTTAAGAGCACTGAGTGCTCTTCCATTGGTCCTGTGTTCAGTTCCCAGAAACCACATGGTTTCCCAGAAACCAGCATCTGTAGTGGGATATAATGTCCTCTTCTGGTGTGTCTGAGGACAGCAACAGTGTGCTCACATATACTAAATAAATAAATAAACAAACAAACCTTTTGTAAAAGCTGGATGTTAATATACAATCCTGAAAACTGCTGGGCCAACTAATGATCAATAGTTCTTAGACAGTTTGAGGTCCAAGAGGCCCAGGACATGAGGACATGATGGCAATGAAGAGAAACTGAGGCATCGGCAATCTGCTGCGGGGTGGGAACACTGAAGTATTTAGCAATCAGGGAACACAAAATATTATCTCTGTCAGCAAACAGACTACTGGTGTTCTCAGGACTTCAGAACAGGTGGAGAGTGTAGCCCCTGTCAAATAAGCTCTCAATCGGAAAGGTTTTGGATTGGAGGAGCAATATGGGAATGATCTCTGAAGCATCTCATGCAGACAAACAGCAAAGGCCAGAGGCAAATGGCAGGTGAGGAGTATGAGATCAGATGAGCCAAATCAGCAAGGGCTGGCCCTAGAGATGTGACTGAGAGCCACAAAGAGACAGTACATAAATTATAGGCTAGAATCCCACCAACCATCATCTAGGAAACAAATCCATCAACAACTGGCCATGTAGTGCCAGACAACCTCCTCCTCCTGTCTCTTGGGCAGTGATCCACAAAATGGCACAGATTTTTCAGAAGAAAGAAAGCCAGCTAGCTGGCAGCTTAGTTTTTGAGAATAATAAAGTTGGGGCTGGAGAAGTGGCTCAGAGGTTAAGAGCACTGACTGCTCTTCCAGAGGTCCTGAATTCAACTCCCAGCAACCACATGGTGGTTCATAACCGTCTATGAGGTGATCTCGTGTCCACTTCTGGCCGGTAGGCATAAAGTCAGGCAGAACACTGTATATATAATAAATAAAAAGAAAGTTGAGGGTAAATCCTTTTGTTTGTTCAGTGCTAGAGACTGAACACAGTACCTCATGCATGCTAAGCATATACTGTTCCACTGCACACAGTACTGTTTGATCTCATTTTGGTAGAGCAGTGACTCTGCTTACCAAACAGAAGCAATATGACCTAGGTTTGCTGGTGGCATATTCCTACCCTATCTATGAAGAATAATAGAAGGCATCTTTCATTGCTATCTTGTGCTTATAATTTAATTTACCTGTGTTAAATATTTGGGGTCTTAAAAATGGTATAAAATTCTTTCCATCAGAGGATGCAAAAGAAATTCCAATGAACTAAAGACTATTTTAAAACCTGTGATTTGAAAAGGCCAGCACATAAAGAAAGCCAGCCAAATAGCAATCATCCATGGAAAGACAGCGCTCAGATTCTGAAATATAAGTAGTATATACAAATAAGGTTTGTTCAAAGAGGAATTTTGGACAGGGATGAAGAGGCATGACTTAATTGAAGGTATATTTCAAAGGGAGAGAAGGTTTCTGGATTTCAACTTTAAAATAGTGGAATAAATAATCCACACCACCATAATCCAAATTTACTAGGAAGGCAAGACTCTTCAGGTTGTAAATGTGACCTCCAGTGAGCAGTAATGCTCTCAAATCTGTGGCCGAAGGACCTACATCCCACTGATCGCATCCTTTAAAGAGACTATACCGCTCTCCACTCTGACATTCACATCTACTTAGCCAATTAGACATTTACGGTATTTATTGGTTTAATACTGTACCGATGTGAACTGTTAACAAGGGTTTTTAAAGAAATCTTCAAGTAACATCTAACATGCAGACAGAAATATGGAATGGTTAAGAACCCTAAGTGCTTGCCTAGGTTTTTTTTAATTTAGAGGGGACATTAATAATTAAAATACTTAGTTAGAATTAAGGAATTACAGATATGAGGTATGTATGTAGCTCCAAAATTGGAAAAACTTATTAGAAAATGTAGGGAATGTCCAATGGTATGAACTTGTGAGTACAAATCATTGTTATAGCCATAAGCTGTGGGAAATCCGAAGCCACAGCTCCCGGAGCTCCATGTGAGCCACACTCAGTCTTTTCTATAGTGCAGTTGACAAAATAAGTTTTTACATGTAAATTTTTATCTATTTTGCTGATAAAAATTGGTGTCTTGTTTTTCTTTTTCATCCCAAGGAGAAGGGGTAGTGGGAGAAGACAGCAGTGAGCAGGCTCATGGGCTCCGACCACAGTCCAAAATAACTTTGCAGCCCACATTTCCCAGTCACGGCGTGCGCAATACTGCCGGATGTATACAACCTGTCAGAGACGTGGCCGCGCTGCACCACCCAGACAGGAAATTAGGAGTCAGTAATAGAGTGCAGAATATCACTCTTCCCACCACTTCCCCTATAGCTCGCTGTTGCTTCTAGAAACTGCTTATGCATCTGAAATAAAAGGTCACTATAGAAACAACTGAATATCCCATATTGCTTACAAACAAAGAAGTCCAGCAATGAAGCATTTCTAAACGGGATTTCAGCAAGGAGACAGAAGTAACCTCTGCTGCAGGCAAACTTTCTTTCACGGCTCTGATGAATACTGATGAAGACAGACTTGTTTATTATTCCTTTAGAGGAATAAAATTAGTTTCCTCTGTGGGTAAATAAATCCAGAGCCGACAGTCAAGTCTATTGTGCTATCTATTGCACAAGCAGTATTTTCCAGGACACTGCTCATTCTCCAAGAATGGACTCTGGCCACGTTTAGCATAACAGTTGATACAAGACTCAAAAGCTGAATGCTTAATGTCTCTGCCTTATAAGCCTAGTTGAACCTGCTTTTCTACAAAGGGGTAGGTAGTAAATACAGTAGGTTCTACAGTTGCAGGACCTCTCGGGCCTCTTAGAATTCCTTATCTCTGCCTTGGGGTAGGGAAGTGGTCACAAGCAAGACCAACATAAATAGCTCTAGGTCTGTCCCCCTAAATATATTTATGAGCACAAAGCTTGAATTCCACATAATTTTCACATCATGAAATTTTATTTCCAACCACTTCAAAATGTTAAAGCCATTGGTAATTTGGGTAGCAGAATGAACTTGGCCTTGGGTCATGTATAATGACTCCTGATCTAGTACACAAGTAATATTGAACCTCTATAGTGAAAAGTAGTTTCTGGTGATGCATCCTGAAGTGAAATAGTTTTAAAGCTATGAAATTCCTTAACTGTTATGTTTGTATAAAATCAAAATTTCATATATTATACATCAACAAAAGAAATTTGATTTCTACAATGAGATACATATCAGATGGAGGAAATATTCTGAAATATAAGAATAAAAAAATTGAAGCATTTTCCTAAAATAAACAGTATATCTCATTTGTCTTTTAAATGCATCACCTTTCATGCCCCAGCTCATTAAAAACTAAGAAATACTCAAGTTAACTATTCTCCCAAGTTTTTGCTCTGATAGCTCCAGAACCTGACAGGGATGGTGACAACAAGCATGACCTTTGTCACCCTATGACATACAGCACTGGCTGATCAACACGGACCTGCCAAAGGGGCCAAAGGCCTCTACTATGACCTACTTTGCTTGTGACATCATGAATGCAGAACCTGTGGAGGCTTCCACTGATGACTACTGGGATCTCTTATGCTGCAATGCCACTGAACTATATATTTATAAAGAGTTGTGTCTGTCTTGATTGACTGTTGCTAAAACATGAGATGTTTGGCCTCATTAAGATTCTAGGAGCACAGTCGTAAGCCACCTTGCCCAGTGTCCTATTGGGCAGATGCTAGAACTAGGACATGGACCCAGTATTTGAGCCAAGTAATTCAGACACCAAGAAAGACAAATGCATATGAATGACAGGCAAAAAACCTCCAAAAAACTAAAGTCTAAATAGGCCAGGAGAGCCACAAAAATGAGATGTAATCCCTGAGGAAAGATATTGCAACATTTGGAATTATGATAATCTTTACATTAAAAAATGTCTACCTAGAGACACCAGCAGAGAATGCTTACAGGTTGAACACTCTCTCATCCATTTTATTTCAGATATTCTGCAAAATCCACATTCCCCTAGTTTTCTTTGAAATCTAATTTACTCGCTTTCTACAAACATCAACTGAATGCCTCAAAAATGTCTAGGCATAAGACCCTGCTCTGGACCTCAAGAAGACCACCATGGGAAAGAGTAGGAAATGGTTTGGTCAGTGAGCCCACAGGCTAATATAAACAGTACAGAAGTGTCAGAGAGATGGCTCAGGGGCACTCTCAGCGGAAGACCTTGGTAGGGTTTCCAGCACCCACAGGGTAGTTTACAACCATTCATTAACTTCAGTTCCAGGTCATTTGATATCTTTTTTGACTTCCACAGGCATGGTGCACATATACACATGGGGCAAGCACATAGACACATAAAATAATAAACACATATATACATAAAATCAAAACACAAAAAAATTGACTTAAGAAATACAGAAAAATTTTACCAATCCTCACAGGTTTGAGGACAGTCTGGAATAACAGCTTGGTTAGATGTGATGAATGTAACAAAATTTAAATTAAAGTTCTATGAGCAAGGACAGAATAGGCCAGCAAGAAGGAAAATCCCAGGGAAGGCACAGAGGCAGGAGCAGATCCCCTTAAGCATGAAGGATGAATCTGAAGACAGACAGGGACCCACTTCTGTGTTTTGGGGTTTCAGCCTATATATCTGTACCATCAGACACAGATTTGACTATTGAGTCCATGAAACGTGACCACGCGAAAAACTTGAGACAGGTGTAAAATCCACACCATACTCCAAGTGTGAACGGAGGACCTGATCTCAATAATCTTAAATGTTGGTTACATGGTAAGTGGTGTACTGGGTGCTGGTTAACTACCTTCACAAGTCAATTTGTTGGGACCTGTCGTCACATAGGAGACACCCCATCATGCATGTCTGTCCAGGTGTCTACAGAGAGGTTAAATGAGGAGGAAAGACCCACCCTAAATGTGGGAGGCACCAACTTGCTGGGTAGGGCCCAGGACTGAATAAAGAGGGTGAGGAGCTATGCCTGGGGTTGGCCTCTCTGCTCTCTAACCATGGAGACAAAGTGGCCAGATGTCTCACACTCCTGTTGCCACCGCTGCAGCTTCTCTTACTACCAAGCCTTCCCCACCTGAAGGGATTGTTTCTCAGACCCTGGAGCCTCATGCATCCTTTCTTTCTTAAGCGGTTTTTTTTTTGTCAAAGATTTTAGCACAACAAAGAGAGACATAACTAATACATTGGGTTAAAAACACATTTCTGAAAATTTAATTACTTGTAAAACTATGGCTACTAGAAATGTTTAAGTTACACACTGACATCTGTTTGTCATGGTGGCTAAGTACCCAACAGTGGGACCATCCTTTTTCAGACAGTCACTAGCTTAAAAACAGGGAAGGAACGATACAGCCCAAGAAGTTATGAGGGAAGATGGCTTGAGAGGTTTGCAGTACAGATCTGCTCAGGACACAGGACACATGTCTCTCTGTGTCCATGTTGCTGGGACCCAGAGACCCAACCTTGCCATGCTTTGAGTGAAGTGAGGGTGGGAATAACCAGAGCCCTTGCTAATGTCTGAGTCCTTGCTCTATCACCAAACCCAGTGGTCACTCTTCCGGGAACCGCCTGTCTGTGAGAGAATGTGTCTGCTTATGCCTATGCCAGCTTGAGCCACGATTTCTGCCAGTCATCTTCACAGGCATCATGGATGGTACCCTCAGATGATGGTGCCCTCGAAGCTGGGGAGTGAAGGCATATTCTTCAGACCCTTCAGCACCACCAGCACTCTGTGTTCATCATCACAAGGCCCATCATTGCTGGAAGGGAGGCTTCTCTTTCTGTTAGTTTTAAAATATTATATGACTATAAGACTTTATAGTTTAATTACTCAGGCTAAAGGAATTAGTGTCTGAGCAGAAGTTAATTCAAAGTAGCACCATGGAAGCCAGGTGTGCTGGCACATACCCTGTAATTCCAGAATTTGGGAGATTGAGACAGGGGGATTGCCAATTTGAGGCCAGCCTAGGCTACATGGTGAGACAGTTGCCATCAAATCCCCAATTGATTTGCAAATTGCTACACTTTTTGGTTGTTCTCTTAGTTGCATTGAGGCCTGGCCAAACCTTTCACAAACCCAGGGAAGGGTGCTTACTGAAGACATTTAGTTTCCAAATGACTTGAAATGAAAAGTTATCTCCAAGGGAAAAGAAAAGAAACCACGATTAAATACTGTGTGGTGTCACTCAGCATGGCCTCACTCATCTGGATTCACACCCAGAGAGCCACATAGTAAAGGAAATTCAGATGCAGCTGCTGTAGCAGGTCACTCACTACTCAAAGAAATTCTAAGCAATATGCAGAAGAAAGCATGGATAGCCCATAGAGAGCATAGCTCAGGACAAACCCCACACAGTACTTAATCGTGGTCCTTGAGCTTGTCATGTGACCCCTAGTGGATGCTTAAGCCTAAAAGTTCTCTGTGCTCTGTGGAATAGAGTTCTCCAGCATAGCCACTCAGTTACACAGGCCTGCTAAGGCAGTCAGTGTGTGGACTTCCACACCAGGCTTTGCTCTAGAGAACTACACATTCTAGACTGAGGTGGATTTACTGTCACATCTGTTGTGACAGTAGGACAAATGCATGGAGAGCATCCTCAGAGACCAGTGGCCTTCCTAGCCTAGGTGAACACCCCTGCTGGAACGATGTCCTCCAGTCAGCCAGTGGAGCCCAGACCACTTTTTGGGGTCTACTTATTCCATGAACTATGGAGTAGGCCTTACATGTTACTGGCATTGAGGTATCCAAGACAACACTAGTGCATTCATGGTATGTCCAACAGACCCAGTGTGCAGGGCGGCCAGGAGATGCCACTCTTCCACATTTCCCAGGGGCTAGTACTGAGAAAGTACTTCCTCCTTTTAAGACTGGGTCTATTTGGGGATCCTCTGGAACTTGTAGCACTTTCCTTTCACAGTGGAGTCCTAAGTATGACAGATGCATGCAGTGACATTTCTATCACTGTCTTAACACAGCACATCCCTCATGATGCTCTGGTCAGCCCCTCTCCAGACACCTGCTCCTAGTGACCACAGAGATTTCCTACCCTAGTTTTGCTTTTTCCAGACTGTTGCCTAAGGAGAATCTGTAGCAAGAAGCCTTTGGCCTGGCTGTTCTCACCTCCTGTGGTGCTGTGGAACCAAAGACCTGCACACCTCAGACAGTCAACGGACAGAAGAGACAGCAGCTGAGGCTGCAGGGACAGAGAAGCAGGTCAGCCAGGGGCTAATGTATAAACACAAATGTGACGGGAAGCCACTGGAAGCTCCGGAGGCAAAGTCAAGAGTGTGTGACGGGAAGCCATGCAAAGCTTGGAATAGTTCAGCCATGTGAACTTGTTAACAGAAAATATCAGCTTAGCTAGTTTGTGAAAGAGAAATCACGTGAGATTCTCAGAAGGGAGGGGTGCTTGCTGACTACCTGCCTTCAATCCCCAGATCCACAAGCTACAGCTCTGATCCCTTCAGGGCAGTCACTGACTGCCACACGTGTACACGGCAGCGTGTGCTCCACCCACAGATGCATTAACAATATTACAAAGAAAAGAAAAACAAACCAGATCACACGGAATCAAAAGCAGAAAGAAGGGAGTTACTTTCAGGCCAGGTGTGGTGCTTCATGTCCGTAATTGAAACACTCAGGAGACAGAGACAGGGGGATCACTGCAGGCTCAAGGCAACAGCTGAGTCTTTATAACAAGGTTCAAAGAGTGAGACCCTGTCTAAAAAATAACAACAACAAAGAAAACAAGCTAGTTTACAATGACTACTTTAAGCACCTGAGTTAAAACCCACAGTGACTTAACCTAGAGAGTTAGCAGCCAGTTGGGAAAAGTGGCCAATTCAGACAGGACATGGAGAAGGACCTGGGAACCTGGGGTGGGGGAGGGTGCAAAATGGCCACATGTGTAGTAAGTACACAGAAGGCATGCATGCGTCCTTCTCCAGTACACTTGCACTGGCTTGCCCTGCCACAGCAGTGTCTGTTCTGCTGTCCCCTGACTCAGTGAGTACACACCCACTGTGACACAGCCCACTCCCCTTGAGGTCCAGAGGGAAGCTCAAGCTAGGAGATGAACTAAGACCAAGACTCAGCTTTCTCTTCTACACAGATTAGAACAGTTTGAGTTTTATAAGGGCTCTTTCCAAGTGTTATGTATACTTTTGTCTTAGAATCCTAATTCAGGGCTGAAGACTATTTTTTTTAAGGTTACAGTAATTATTCTTGCTTTAATAGCCAATGAGGTATCTCATATTCACTTTATAAGGTCAAATACATGCTGAGGTGCAGCATAGGTCTGAGTACCTGTTGCCATGCAGATACTTGAGATTGAGAGCTGGTACCTACGATAAGAAGAAAAGCCTAGGACGGAAAGCTAGGCTCTGGCTTGCTTGGGGGTTGAGAAGAAACAAGGGAGCAGGACTGTTCACACTGGTCAGCTGAGCTGCATCTGGAGCAGAAGTGTCTGGGACAGAGGATGACCACTGTTGATCAATGGTAAGCACACTCCTCCTGCAGTCAGTCTGCCAGGATCGAGAACAGAGGTAGATAGGTAGCTGTACTCACCAGAAGCATGAATTTGCTAGACCTGGCAGACTAGGAAGCAGTATGTATCCTTAGTACATAGCTGCACCCAAGAAAACATCCCTTTTTGCAAGCCTCAGACACTTACTGTGTTGTCTTCTTCAGGCAGGACAGACACTGGTATAATAGAATCTTTAACAGCAATGGGGCACTTGCCAGCTATTTTCTAGGTCAGCGTATTATACCTGTTCATGCCAACAAGCTCAGTTATAGAATCATGAAATGATAGTGCTGGGATACTGCAAGTCACCCCAGATCTGCCATTTAACATTCCAGGTACCGAGCCACAAGGGACAGAGCTCATTCAGGAATCTGTAACTTACTTATGTTATGATTATTTCCTAAAACTCAGATCTGAACCCCAACCATCTGCTCTTTCTTAAATACTGCAGATTTTCCTCACCTGCCACGAAGGGTGACAGCAAACATACCAGATCAGAGCCACTGTGGACCAGGGAGGAGGGACCTTAACCTTGTACCCGATATTGTCTGAAACGATGGCCTACTATGTTCTCATGTCCCTTCATCTTCTCCGCTCAAGAAGGTCTATCCAAACAAAGGAACAAAGATCACAGACTACAAGGCAGGCTGTGAACAATGGTTACAAGCTAGAAACTCTGACCTAGGTCATTAAAGTTTAATATGATGATTATCTTAATGAAAGTATATATTATCTGGTAAATATGTTGTCTCAAGAAGCTAGCTAAATATCCAGAGGAATCTGTTCATTAAGAAACAATTTTTCAGATTTCCATCTTTTTTTCTAGAAATAAGCCTTTAAAAATAAAACAGGGACATTAGAACTTTACTTAGGAACATCCCAATAGGAACATCTGAGACTAAGGGACTAAGCTGATCATTCTGAAAGTTCAAGTGGTTACTTTATATGTAATATGAACTCTTTCGCAAGGCCATACAAGTGTGTCACAGTGACTCTTTAGGTTATCCAAAGAGCTTTGTTGATTGAGACTCCTGGGTGTACGTATTAAAGATAAAAACATAGAAGGGCCACTATGTCTTCTTCATAAGAAAATTCCATATTTAAATTAATAAAACAAGAAGTCTAAAAATAATTTAAATTTCCTAAGATACCTACTCCCAGCTCAAGCTATCTTGATGTTTCAAGAATCTAACAGATGTAACTCAGTCATTCTGGATTTCTGATGGGGTTGAAAACTTATAGTCTCATAGCCAATCCTTCCTATTTACTTTGAGAGAAAAGATTTGAGAGGATGGTTTTCAGCTGACATTCTTTCAAAAGCCAAGAAAAAAAAAAAAAAAAAAAAGCCAGGTTCAGAACTAAGTCTTTTATTTAGGAGAGATGACAGAGGTTCTGCTTAGTCAACAAAATGATGGACTGGGTATTAGGTCTATCTTGCACCTTATGGACATAAATTGGTATAGTTATGGTCTAATTGTATTTTGAGAGAAAAGTTTTATTTTAACAGGAAGTGTGATATGTAGGAGGAGCTAAGGTGGGAGGAGTAAGGAGAGGAGGAGGAGAAGGAGAGGAGGAGCTAGGTGATGAGAGAGAAAGAGAGAGGGGGGCCAGACATGGAGGCAGATGTTCACATGTCTCCGCCAGTCAAAGATAGTTGATATATCTAGGTTGGGTATTAGGTTACACTTCTGATTGATACTGAGCATTACCAAATTTATAAAGCCATTGGTTAACATTTTAAAAATTGTATAAAAGCAAAAAGGAGAAGGGGGTATGGGATAGGGGTTTTCTAGGGAGGGGAAATGGGATGGCAACTGAAATGTAAATAAAATATCCAATAAGAAAAAAAGAAAAAAAAGTTAAAAAAAAAAAAAAAAAAAAAATAATCTAACAGATGGCGCCATAGCTAACGTATCAGAGACACGAATATGCTGGGCTTGGAAAGCTTCTGTACCAAGGCCTCAGAGTTCTCAGTTGGGCCAAAGCACAGCAAATGGACAGGAGCAAATGATACCCAGTCAAATGATAAGCCAGTCATGACTGGCTTCTACAGAGCCTCTGATAGCATGGGATGTCATCTGTACAGGACGAGGGTCAGACATGCCACACACTCTTCCCATTTTGCTTATCATAGTAATGAAGCTATGGAAGCACACACATAATCTGCTGAACCCCATTTTTAAGAAAGATCCAGACAGAATAGGTCCCTATAGTCAGAGTGCAGATTTCAAGGAAACTATAATAGTTTATGCAGAACACATCTCAAATATTTAAAACCTTTTTAGAATACTCTATTATCTAAGAAAAGTCTACTAATTCCAGTTTGAGTCTTCTTGGCTTTTACAGCTTAGGATATGCCTTTCATTATAACCAGTGGAAAAGGAAAAACTAAGCATTCCACTCACATTTAAGTCCTGACTTTCTTTCTTAATGCAATGCACACAGGACTCAAGAATAAGCAGTGGTCAGAGTTCAGGTGATGTTAACAAAATTTTGCCAACATGGGTTTTTCTCATCGTCAACTGTGTTTATGTGACTCCTAGTTGGTAGTGACCTTCTCCTATTTCTACATTATAGACCTTACAGACTTACTGTTGAATATATGTCACTGTATCATGTTTAAAATTCTGACATAACTAGACGGAATTAAATTGAAATGATTTTCAAAACTCAGACCTAAATAAATTGATTATAATATTGCGAAGATAATCATTATTAAAACCACATGAAAGACACTGCATGTCTGAGTGGGTGCATTGTCATGGGTGGGAGGCTTCATTTCACTAGGAAATCTCCAGTTTATCCAACTCTCAGGATGTTCTGTCAGTGTCTCTTGTGTAATTTTGGGGGAACACTGGTGTGTGTGTGTGTGTGTGTGTGTGTGTGTGTGTGTGCGCGCGCGCACATATACATCTGTGCATATACCTGGACACCAGAAGAGGACATTATGTGTCCTACTTTACCATTCTCTTATTCCCTTCAGAAGAGGTCTCTCACTGAATCTGGAGCTTGCCAGTTTTTGGCTAGGTTTGGCTGCCTCCTCCATCCCTGAACCCTGTAATAGGACTACAGACATCTAGAGCCATAGCTAGAGTCTATGTGGATGCTGAGAATGCACTCCTCATGTTTGAACATGAGTCCTCTTACCCATTGAGCCATTGCTCCAGTCCTGTCAGTGTCTTTTTAAGCATTAACCTCATGAGTGAGTAAGAATACTGGTTGTGTGATAAGTCAATGAAAATATGAACATAGAATGGAGTAAGAGTCTGTACTGGCTGGTTTTGTGTGTCAACTTGAAACAAGCTGGAGTTATCAGAGAAAGAAGCCTCAGTTGAGGAAATGCCTCAATGAGATCCAACTGTAAGGCATTTTCTTAATTAGTGATCAAGAGGGGAGGGCCCATTGTTTGCAGTGCCATGCCTGGGCTGGTTCTTGGTCTTGGGTTCTAAAAGAAAGCAAGCTAAGCAAGCAAGCCAGTAAGTAACATCCCTCCATGGCCTCTGCATCAGCTCCTGCTTCCTGACCTGCTTGAGTTCCAGTCCTAACTTCCTTTGGTGATAAACAGCAGTGTGGAAGTGTAAGCTGAATAAACCCTTTCCTCCCCAACTTGCTTCTTGGTCATGATGTTTGTGCAAGAATAGAAACCCTGACTAAGATATAGTCCCATTAATTAGAAGAAAAACAGACCACAATAGCTATAATTTGCTTAATTTGCTAAATGCTTAAAGGTATTTTTTAATTTGTGAGGAAGAAAACTAAAATATATATCACTGCTTCCTTATCTGAGGTTCCATTCTGATGGCTGCATAAAGACCACATTAATGTTATAATATGTTATGATCTGACTGAAAATCACAGCAATATGAATCCTTCCAGAAGGACTGTGTAGAGGCACCATTCCTTAGAGCTAGAGGAATTTCTTCTTGGGAATCTGTAAAAGTTTAGAGCTCAAACTAAGTCAATGTAAAAGCCCTGTTTCCAAAGGACAGTGATGATTTCCTCTAGTCTTCATTAGGGAGAAAAGATTTAAGGACAATTCTAACTCATTATCCTGCGCCTCTTGAGCAAATCATGACACGGTTAGTGTCTATGAGCTCAAGAATGCCCAAGTGCTGCTCACTGTAAATCAGTGGGGATAACAGGGAAAAATGAAATGCATCCCCTGACAGTTTACACTAAAGGCAATTGGGGGTTGACACTGTGAAAGCTTAGTCTGAGAGCACTTATGGCAGAGTCTGATATCATGCCATTATATGACATGCACATTTTAAACTTAAGGCAGAATATCACCACCCATTGGCCTGGTGTCCAGTGGCTAGTCTATTTGAAAGACATGGTAGTGTCTCCAACACAGTGATGGTGAACAGTTACACGTTAGCAGGATTACTGCAACTTTGTTCTTTCTCTTAGAGAAATAAAAGCTAGAAAGGACAAAAATATAAGACATTTCCAGTTGAAAGGATGGATGGTCTTCAAATGTTTCTATCACTGGCTTAGCTATCACTGCCCAAAGACCCTTCTTTGAACTATTCATGACTTAAAATGAGCCTGTAAGTATCTAGTAAGCTGCAGTGCATCCTATGAACATTCCATGTTAGTGTGCATATGCAATTTACACAGACCATAAACATGAAGGCCGCACTCAGCTGCCAGACCCCAGCCCACCATAGCACTGCTGTGAGCTGCCTGCTAGCATCCCTCCATGGTGACACTTAGCCAGCACTTGGTGCTGATGCTTAAGAATGTTTCCCAAGCTCCCTGTAGTCTTGACTGGTCTGATGGCTAAGCAGAACACAAGTGGAAGGAATTTGGGGAAGCTTCCTGGGAACTTTAAATAATTTCAGGCGTGTGTCAGTCTCATGCCCTTCTTTAGCCTGTCAACTTGCTAGTTAGTGTTAACTTTTTTGACCATAAAGAAACATACACATAGTAGAGTAATAAGTTAGAAGCAGCCTCACACCTTGTCAGCTGTCACTCCAGCCCTAAATTACAGCCTATGGACTTTCATGTGAGGGGAAAATGCCTATGGCAGGTAAAAAAAAAATATTACCCAAAGAAGTAATTTCATCATGACGGGCCTTTTCTGCTGTCCCATAACCAATACCAAGACCCATGGCCTGCTGCAAAGGAGCTCTGGAGAGCAGCCAACATCTAATGATAGGCTTGTCCACCCCTGGCCCCTGCTAAGAATCAGTCCAATGGACCAATTACTGAGAATACAGGGGAGCTGGGATAGGAGGAAAGTCCATGGCATAAGACTCAAAACACACACAGGAGCCCAGGCTGCTCCAGGGTCTGAGGAAAACATCAATGCTGACGATGTAGAGATCAGAAGTAGATGACATCAGGTTAACACGGTCACCTCCCTCTACTCTAGTGCTCCACGCCTCCAAAAAACGAACTAGTGGCCATGAAACAGGCTGACTGTGGGAGGTGTCTCAAGCAGACACCTCAGCAGGCATATATACTCAAGGACACTGTAGTAAAGAAGGCCTGGGTGCCACCTGCTCCGTCCCTAGTGTTTTACGTGATGCTGTCTTGCCGACTTGGTACCTGAGAGGGAAACACCCAATGCTATCTTATAGCTGCAAACTTAGCACCATTCACAACTAAGAACTGGCATTTTGTTTTCTTGAATTTGTAAAAATTATTCCATTAAAACAGGAGCTATAAATTTAAATATCAATTAAATTCAAGGGCTTCCTTAGAAATGTGCAAACCTATGTAGTAACTGTTATCTTGAAATGCTTTGCCTAGTTGACTTGCAGTCCCATTTGCCCAGGTTTGGGATTTTATGCTTTTATATTCTGAGAGTTACAATGGCAGCCTAAAATTTCTTTTCTCTAAAAAGAAAAACATCTAAACTATTCTTGTAATAAGAAAAGTGATTTGTCTTGGAATAATTTACCTAAAATTGTGTGAATTTTTTCATAGCCTATATGAGGGCTGTCCAAATAAAAACTACTCTTTATTCTGCCTCCTGCCCAAAGGATTGAGTCAAGCTGTTTCTCATAGGACTGCTCTCCTTGATCTACAGAACCATACATTGTTCACAAACCCTAGCAGGGAGCTGGCTATGGGCTGTCTGCCTGTTGACATGTAAAGGCTCCCTCCTGTTGGATGAGGGTACAGAAAAGACTCAGCTTCCCTTAAATCACCAAGGAAAGGGAAGGGCTACTCCTCTGCGTGTTAGACATACGTAACTGTAACCCTGTGTCAGGAAAGCCAGGAAGCTTAAGCCACCTCCCTTCCCAGCAGCAGGCAGTGACAGAACTGTCGCTACCACACAAAGAAGCCAAAAATTGAAAGGGGCAGACAGCAAGACACTGGCAGAACTTAGTGATGGATCTCAGGATACCTAAGACATGCCTAATTCTCACATCTGCTACAATTACACATGTTCCATGTTTGATCTAGGATAATATATTAAAGTTTAAAGGCGAAATCTTATTTCACTCAAATAGCATGCTATTAGCAAGCATGGAAGAGATTTGTTTTATGAATCTTGAACTAAATAAACAGATAAACTTCTCTCTACTTTTGTAGACTTTCATCTAATGGTATGTAAATTCACATGGACCAACCCATCACTAGCACATAGCTACATTTTGTGCTATGCATACATTACACAAGCAGATATGTAATTATGTTTAATTTAAAAGAGAATAAAATTTATGAAACTCATTTGGTACTGTAACTAGATCATAGCTTTTAATAAAATAAATGGATTTTATTACTATTATAGCCCATCTTCTCATATAATACAAGACAAAATGTACAACTTTAAAAACAGTTTCTTTGTTCTTAAGAAAATCTTTAAGAACAAAACCAAAAAAAAAAAAAAAAAAAAAAAAAAAAAAGAAAAAAAAAATAGGAGAATGTCTGTTACTGACTTTCCCTGATGTTTTTGTCCTCAACTCTTTCACAGTAAGAACTTAACACCACATCCACTCCTTGGAAGAAAACGTCAGCGGGGAGCATGCTCAGGCATATGGCAGTGCATTATACAGTGAGCAGCCTTTTCTTCACACTAGGACCTTGAAATGGAGGGGATAAGTGACTGAACTAAACCACATCACAAAAACAGAGGCAGAAAGCATGTGTTTGGTTGAGCTTTCAAAATTACATGCTTGTATTTGGTGTTCAAAATCATTACCTGGCAATGGCAACAATACTGTCAGCACTGAATGACTTTAAGCCAATTATCTACCTGCCAGAAAGGTAGATAATATCCTTCTTCTATAGGTGCTCATAGTTTGATGACACATAGACACACACAGACACACACACACAGACACACACACACACACACACACACACACACACACGTGTGCATATGTGCATACATAAAATAAGCTATTCTAAAAGCTACAGGGTTTTATACAAAATTATCTGCTTCATAAGGAAACTGCTTTTCAAGGTCCAAGGAGAACTGTCCTTCAAAGGTCACTCACCTTTGGAGTTTAGCTCATGCAAGCTCTTCACTCTCAGGGACAGGTCAGAGTCTATGCATTGAGTAACACTTCAAGAACACAGGTCTCAGAGGAAAAATATCTTAGAAATCTTTCCACTGCACACAGATATTATATATCTTCCCATTGTATATTGTTAGTGTGTCTTTTCATTATATACAGCAGAGGAATATGCTACTTTCTACCTAGGAATTGGTGCTTTAGAAACATATATAGAAATATACTTGTATTTAAAATATAATTACATTTATGGTTTAAAAAACATTCTAAAAAGAGTATTTATGAATTTCTGCTTCCACACCAGGCAACTAGATTTTCTCCAGGTATTATATGTGAAATGAGAGGAATTAGGATTTTGGAGAGAGAGATGCAGAACAAGTAGGGACCTCAGGACTCAAAAAAAAAAAAAAAAAAAAAAGGCCACCAGTAAACTCCAGGGTTATATCATACATACTAAACTGGGTGTGAATGATCAAGCAACTTAGAAATGCCAATGGCTACATAGAAAAGAAGAAAGAAAGACAGTTGTCCTGTCCAGCAGGGCATTAAACAGAGGTCCAGGGAGATCACCTGAAAGAGAAAGTGGGGAAAACAGGGGATGCAAAGAATGGCGGCTTGTCTATAAGCTGATCAAACCGATGATTTTACTTTTTTCACACAGGGGCTATATGCACATAGAGGCAGGATGTGGGGAAGGGGATGACACAGTAGCATAGGTGTTCAGGGGGAGTACAGATATCTTCCAGAACAGAGTGTCAGCTGGGTGAAGGTTCAGGAGACAGATCACTATGACTCTGCCTTTTATTCACTCGTCCTTATCTAAGTTGGTACTATCCACCAAGGTCACCTATCTGCAAGGTCTATGACTATTCAGCCTGGCAATTTTCCACCAAAGCTGCTTGTTTACAAAAGCTTCTAACCATCTGTTTCAGTGTTTTTCCACAGAGACCCAAGACTTGTGTTAGCAGGCATGTATGTCAGGCCTATTGCTGGTTTTAGGCCTATGGCTGATTTTAGGCCTTCAGTGTATAAGCAGGACTGCCCCTGACAGGCAATGAGGGTATACAATAAGCCCCTCAAAGCAAGCCTTCTTCCCAAAGGGCCAAAAAAAGAATAACAACACAGAGAGCTTCTGGCTATAATTGTGTGGAAGATGACAAACTTGCTCCTATCCCAACAGAAGCCATTTGGGAAGTGCATAATTTCATGCCTGTGAAACTATATCAAGGAGAGTCAGCACCCCCAAACATGGGGAAAGTGATAGGCAACTGGGCAGTGAAGACTTTCATCCCTGTTGGTGACAGTGAGGCCCCTCATTTCTCCTGGCCAAATGCATTTCAGGAGAGGCACGATGGGACCAAGTCTTGACTACCACCCTGCTGTATCCAAACCCCTCCTCCCATGAGGGGTGTCTTCTGAGTCTATGGAAAACAGTTTAAAAGTGATGCCATGTTGGAGGAAAGCCCAGGAGAAGAGAGCTGGATCATCATCAAGTCTTTGAGATTGACACTGAGACACCAGCTCCTTCCTCCTCCTCTCAACAAGTTTCCCTGTTGCTACAATGTAAACAGACCTCTGTCACCACATGCTCCAGCCATGATCTACAAGGCCATTATGGCCCAGCTGTCCCCAACTGTGCACTTGGGAACACAAATTTCAGCACAGTACTTAAAATGTTGAGACTTCAATAAAATATCACTCACACCAAGGAGCAGGGTAACAGACATCTAATTCCAGACCAAGATGAAGCAGACATTAACTGGCAAACATTTCTGAGTGTTTCCATAATTAGTTTCACACACTTAAAACGAGAAGAAAAACAACTGTTCTTTAAAGAACTAGAAGGCAGCTCAGCAGATAGACTCACCAGCAAAATAGAAAGACTGAACCAATGACACTTAAGACAAAACCCATAAATTCTCAATCTGAAAAACAGAAAGGAGACTGAGAAAAAAAGAACTAGAGCCTTAATAATCCATGGGACCACAGGAAATGATGTAAAAAAAAAAAAAGTTTTGTTGGTAGAGCTACCTGGAAGCCATGGCTAAAATGAAAAGGCATGACCAAACAGCCATCTTGGAACTCTAGTAAACAGGGCAGGAGGCATGAGGCGCTGGTGAACACACTAGACTCTGCTCTTCTCTGAGAATCTTCTAAAACTGCTGGGCATGTGAAACAGAGTAAGACATGTCTGCTGTTTGCACTGTGTGCAGACTGAATATTGCTGACGATTGTAAGTGCACTTGCATTCAGAGCAGAGACCGGCGCCTCGTTTCTGTGACAGCCTCATTAAAAAGTGTGCTGGCTCAGCAGGCATGGTGGCAAAACTCTATAATGTCAACATTTTTAAGGGAGAGGCAAAGGAATCAAGGAGTTCAAGGTTTTCCTCAACCAGACAGCAAAAAGCTATCCTGGGCTACATGAGAACCCATCTCAAAAAACAAAACAAAACAGAAAAACTTTCTACATAGCTTCAAACTATTTTTTTTCAAAATCATGAAAATTTATATATATACATATATATGTATATATATACTCATGATTTTGAACATATATATTCAAAATCATGAATATATATATATATATATATATATATATATATATATAAACATTCAAGAACTTTCTTTTTTTCTTTTTTACAAAATAAGTGATCAGCATTCCTCAAAAGATGTCAAGATTATGAAAGACACAAGAACTATTCTTGCTTAGAGGAGCAGGTTATGACCAAATGCAGCATGGGTTTCACAGTGCTCCCAGACCAGGCAAGGGTAACGGTGGGAAAGGTGATCCTCATCAATCCCATATGGCAGTCATGGATGCTAACATCAAACTCAATGATCCACTTCTACTGCAGGAAAACCGCTTGTCACCGGTTTTTACCTGGTCCCCCATCATTTTACTTATTACAAAGAACTTACTCTCATGCTATCTTGCAGCAATAATCACCTGATGCCAACTCCAGGAGGTTTTCCTTCACAGCATTTCATACAGAAAGCTGATGTAGAACCAAGAGAGACTACTGTCTCAGAAGACAGAGTTTGAGAAGAAATACAAAGTTTGGGATGAGTCTATCCTGAACCGCACCTCAGAAAACAACACATAGCTATTTAGAATAATGTAAGCTGGTCTCTAAAACACACCACTCCTAACAGCAAAAATATAATCTGGACTTAGTTTCAAAAGAAGTAGAAAAGGATACTTCATACATACTTATGAGACCAGAGGCTAATCCAAACTGACCACACACTCAACGTTATGAAGAGAAATAAATACTCTGTCATGGGTAGAGTCTCTTCAGGTAAGCAGAAATTACAAAAAAATTCCAAAAAAGCACACAGTTCAAAGTGAAAAACCAACCAACCAACCAACCAACCAACCAACCAACCAACCAACTAACCAGCCAACCAAAAGGAAGCACTGAGGATAAAGGAGAAATACTAAACTTCTTTCTTCCACAGAAATGACATAGTCTAGTCCATAATGGGAGAAAAAAAAAAGCATAGTCTTGTGAACCTTGGAGGGGATACCTGAGACAACTAAGTCAAGTCCAGAAGAGAGTGGAGGAAAAGTGAGATAGAAAAAGTATTTGAAGGAAATACAGCTAGAATCCACCAAATGGCCTAAAAGATACAAACACTCAGGTTTTCAGAGAGGTTCTCACACAGCTGGGTGAACAGAGACTCCCAAAAGATAAGCAGGCGCTCAATTCTCCTGCTCTGAATGGGGCATCAACTCGGAAACAGGAGCTCTGCCAAGTGTTACTACCTTAAGTATTTCAAGAAGTATTCAGAGATTACTTCAGTTGAAAGGCCACAAGTCTTATGTAGGAAAAGATATAATTTTATGATGTCTGTGTGTGATAGTGACTGAGGACAGTCTACTTCCTATAGTCTAAATGTAAAACTGAAGTTTTAGCAGCTGGAAGTGGCAGCAAAGGGGTTCTGGGCTGCCATAAGAGCTAGAACTCCAGAAGCTACAAAGCTGTACAGGCAATGCAGCCTCTTGCCAGAATACAAATGACCCAGATCCTGTCTGTCAGCTAAATTCAATGCTCAGAATGACCCTAGAGAGCATGGTGCAAAAGCACATGGAAGGTGATGAATGTTGCTAAGACAGGAGACTCTCCAAATCTACACAGCTCACATGACAGAAACCTAAGTGGGTTTCTGTCAAGTATGAGTGGGTCTGAGGCTAGCAGATTAACTTGAAATTTAGGGCGTAAATCCTGAACACCAGGAGAGGTGAAAGAGAATGACCCTCCAAATCTAGGTTTACAGAGTCCAAAGTGCTGGCTTATAACTGTTATCACACAGCATAAAAGGACTATGGGGAAAAGATGCAGATCCTGAATCAAAGATCGGGTGGGAAGTAGCCCATGGTGTCAGCATGAGCAAGACAAAAGGCCTAACAGGTTACCAGACCAAAAAGCAAAGACTCATCTACAAAAGATGAACCCATAGTTCATTTCTCAAATTTAATGACATTCAGGAACAGGTAAAAGAGATGAGGACAAACTCCTGACACATTTTCTTAGAGAATGTCCTGATGCTATATACTGCCTTGTATGTGAATTAGAAAAAAAAAAAAAAAAAAAAAACAACAACAAACAAACATATACTTTAAGATTTATCTTTCAAAAAATTAATAGCCAAGGATTTCTTAGATGAGATCAAAGAAGCACATTTGTGTAACATCATTGCAAATGTGACTGCATTCAACATCCAAAGTGTTAAAACTCAGTAATGAGAAAAGTACAATTAAAAACAGTAACCAGTGGGGCACTTCACAAACAACCACTGAAGTACTGGGGTATGGCCACTGGGGCATTCCCATTGCTCCAACAGATGGCCCCACACCCACACATATATCCTCACACTACTCAGACTCAGTGGGTTATACTTAAAAGGAAAAATGGAAAATAACAGAGGACATGAGATGGGTAGGGTGTGCGGGGACCCAGGGCAGCTAGAAGGGAAATGGGGTGAGTATGGCCACATGTCATTGTAAACACTATGAACCTCTCGATAAAGAACACAATTAGTTAAGGGCCCATGAACTACAGCCTAGGGTGTCAGAGGCATGGATGTCACCACGCTTTCAGCAGGACAGCCCTGTAAGGAAATAACCACAGCAGCACTGAAGCTCATATGGTGCAGGGATATAACACTGAAACAGAATCAGTATGTGTGCACTTACTAAGATGCAGCAATTCCACTCTAATCTGTTTCCCCAGGGGAAGTGGGAACTGTCTGTATAAATTTGTGCTTATGTTCATAAATCTCATTATTCATAATAGTGTCAAACTTGTATCAACCCAAATGTCCATCACCATGTAAACCGAGAAACAATTTCTGGACTAGTACTCAGCAGCAAAAAAGAACAAAGTATCAACTCACAACACATGGATGAATCTGAGTATCACGCTGGGTAGGAGTGAGGCCAAAGCTGTGGAATTCCATTTACACAAGACTAGGAACCTTCAGTGCCACCAAGGGTCCCACAGCTGGGGAGGAGGGAGAGGCTGCTGCAAAGATGTGCAGAGCTGGGGAGGAGGGAGGGGCTGCAGAGATGTATAGAGCTGGGGAGGAGGGAGGAGGAGGGGCTGTAGAGATGTGCAGAGCTGGGGAGGAGGGAGGGGCTGCAGAGATGTGTGGAGCTGGGGAGGAGGGAGGAGGAGGGTCTGAAGAGATGTGCAGAGCTGGGGAGGAAGGAGGAGGGAGGGTCTGCAGAGATGTGCAGAGCTGGGGAGGAAGGAAGGTCTGCAGAGATGTGCAGAGCTGGGGAGGAGGGAGGGTCTGTAGAGATGTGCAGAGCTGGGAAGGAGGGAGGGTCTGCAGAGATGTGCAGAGCTGGGAAGGAGGGAGGGTCTGCAGAGATGTGCAGAGCTGGGAAGGAGGGAGGGTCTGCAGAGATGTGCAGAGCTGGGGAGGAGGGAGGAGGAGGGTCTGCAGAGATGTGCAGAGCTGGGGAGGAGGGAGGGGCTGCAGAGATGTGTGGAGCTGGGGAGGAGGGAGGAGGAGGGTCTGCAGAGATGTGCAGAGCTGGGGAGGAGGGAGGGGCTGCAGAGATGTGCAGAGCTGGGGAGGAGAGGCTGCAGAGGCACCAGCACATTTTCACTACAGTGGAAGCAGCAGGCACACGGTTATAGACCTTTAAAAAAGGAATCCGACTGTACAACTAAAATGAACAGATTTTTTTCTACATGTAAATTATTTCCCAACATTTAAAAGATGCTGTGAGCTTAATATTATTTTCTAGAAGGAGTTCTTGTTTTCTCAAATATTCCAATTAAAAAACTTGGTCCAGGATTTTGTTAATACTTTAAAAAAGGATAGTACTATATATAGTTATGTCTTTCCAATATCTGTTTTTTGACAGTTAAATATTTTTAAGTTACATTTATGTGTTTCATTGGTGTCTGTGTGTGTGTATATATGTGTGCATGCCACAGTGAGCCACCTTATCATTCCTAAATTTGTTGTTGCTGTGACCCAAATCAAGAGGTAGTTCGAGACCCTAAAATACACCAAGATTTCAAACATAATCACAATTATCAATGTAATTTATTGTATTACAGTGGAATTATTCAACATGACATGGGTGCTATAACTAAGCTAATGTCATTGGGTAAAATAATCCATATCACTGCCAATCTTCCTACCAAAAAGAAAAGCAATCCACATTAAAATAAAAAAACAAAGTTTTCCCTCAAATATTTGATATTCAAATAATTCCAAATAGCAAAATCTTAATGTTGGGTTGAAGTATCTTCTAAGAAATGGCTCTGCTCCTGCTCAAACCTCTGATGTCCTGGAATTCCAGATGGATGCAGTGAAGACACAGTGTCAGAGGCTTATCAATTTACTCTTCCCCCAACCCCTCTTCTAATATCTCAACACCCATAATCAGCTTGAAGAAGTTAATGAAGAGTCAGTGCCCCTATTCCCTGGGCTTGGGAACTGAGGTGGTTAATATTGGGCTGTCTTTCTAGGGAAAAGTAGTGGTTTTGGTGGAACAGGGAGGATTAGCTAGGATTTATTGCATAGCCATAACCTATTCATAGAAATATGTATAACTGTTATTAAAATGAAGTTATAATTTCTTAAATGGTACAAAATTTACCTTAATTTCAAATTTAAGGCTTTCATTGGTATGAGCTTCTTATTAATATGAAAGTGAGATGAATATTGTTACTATCATAGGCATTGTGCCTGTATAACAGATTTAGGAATACAAGGCTTAGACCCAGTCCTTCTTTAAGTTTTTTAACTGATTTGAGATGGTTAGATTGTGAGTTAAGAGCCTATGGCAAATTCATGGCTTTGAGTTTATTGTTAGGGTGTTTTCTACATTTTCTTTAGAAATAGCTTAGAAGAGTTAACAGACAACAGTCCAGATTGCCTTACATGGATAGTTGGTTTTCAAAACATCAGAAATCCACAGAATTGACGTTACAAACATTTCTGTATTAATGTTCATTTTGATTAGAGACCTGTCTGCTCCTTACAGCTTCCTGTGTTGGATTCTAAGAAGAAATTGAGCATCTTTGGAGTTATTCCAATTGTGGTGAGACAGTCACTAGGCAAGAATTGCCTCTTTCCATCTACAGACAAATTAATGTCCAGAAAAGGACACACTTGCAGAATAGTCGACTGATTATATCTGCCAAGACAGAGCAATCAGCCCTTAATAATTCTGCATCACTAGGTCTGTCAGATGATCCTGGGCCAGAAGGCTGAAGATCGGATGCTCCAACGTTCTGTAGTATAGGGATTGTCCAGGTGTTCAGCGGTCTCTATAAATTGGCTATGTTTTAGAAGCTATGCTTTGTGCTTCCCATAATTTCAGTTAACTCAGTCATTCTGGATTTCTGATGGGGTTGAAAACTTATAGTCTCATAGCCAATCCTTGCTATTTACTTTGAGAGAAAAGATTTGAGAGGATAGTTTTCAGCTGACATTCATTCTAAAGTCAAGAAAAAAAAAAAAAGCCAGGTTCAGAACTAAGTCTTTTATTTAGGAGAGATAACAGAGGTTCTGCTTAGTCAACAAAATGATGGACTGGGTATTAGGACTATCTTGCACCTTACTGACATAAATTGGTATAGTTATGGTCTAATTGTATTTTGAGAGAAAAGTTTTATTTTAACAGGAAGGGTGATATGTAGGAGGAGCTAAGGTGGGAGGAGTACGGAGAGGAAGAGGAGTAAGAAGAGGAGGAGGAGAAGGAGAAGAGGAGGAGAAGGAAAGGAGGAGATAGGTGATGAGAGAGAAAGGGGGGGGCATGTAGGCAGACGTCCACATGTCTCTGCCAATAAAAGATAGTTGATATATCTAGGTTGGGTATTAAGTTACACTTCTGTTGATATTGAGCATTACCAAACTTATAAAGCCTTTGGTTAACATTTAAAAAATTGTATAAAAGCAAAAAGGAGAAGGGGGCATGGGATAGGGGTTTTCTAGGGAGGGGAAATGGGGAAAGGGGATGGCATCTGAAATGTAAATAAAATATCCAATTAAAAAAAAAAAAAGAAATGGCTCTGCTTAGGGACGATACACGATGACAGCCATTTTCCTCCTGCACCATAGTCACTTACTTCAGGTGTAGTGTCTTTGCCTTTAGACATCTAAAACACTAAGTGTGCCTTTATGGTTTTTATGTGGGAAAATGGAGTATACTATCCTTTACTGTCAAAGTTTATAAAAATGATACCATTTAATGGATATACTGCAGCTCTTTAGAATAAGGTCAGTTTTGAACAATTTGGTGCCAAACCAGTCTTCTTTGCTTCTTTCTTACCTGTGTAACTGCTACCCACCAAAGTAAGAAATTAAATACATCTAAGAAAGATAGCTTGCTAACATTATTCATTTTTATTTCAAATTGAACACCAAGATTTCTTTCTTCAAACACCAGGATTTTTATGTTTCAGTGAAATGGGGTGATGCAGAATTCTGTAATGGAGGTGATCTGTAACTCAATTTTTAAAAAATAGTTATGTGTTTGCAAACTTCTGGGGGTTTAGCCAGCATACAGTCTAACAATATCTGACACAGTAAGTCAACTTGCATACACTGAGTTCCCCATTCAAAGAATATGCCTAAGCATTCAAGTCACTATAGGAAGACCAAATACATACCTAATTTTCTGAGTCTTCGGAAAGAAGCTGAGGTTAAGCACAAGAAGTGCTTTCAACTGGAAATCATAGACTAAGACCATAAGGCCTCTTTCTTACCACTCTAGATTGTGACTTACATCACAGCTCAGATGAGGATCTGAACTCAAATGGAACACAGTGAAGGTAATGTTGCAAGGAGAATGTGGAGAAGATGAACAGCTTCTTTCTCCATATTCTATTTGCAAAAAATTGTACTTTTATTGGCCATTTAAAAATTACATATCCCATTCTTAAAAACCACCACCAACAACAAGAAAATACTCCACTGTAAACATCTACTTTGAAGATTTTAAAAAGTGGATTATTAAGTATTCTGTGTGGAGAATAGAAGGAGAAAAGAAGATTCTGAGGGAGCCTAGCCTTTCCTTCCTACCTGTACTCCATCACAATGCAATCTATATTAATATCACACTGTAGGCCTATCACAAAGCCTGTACCATCAAAGTAAATCCAAAGCAACTAACTTCAAGAGAAGGCAGATGAAAGTAGTTACATGAGTTTTATCAAAAACAAACAAACAAACAAAAACAAAAAACAAAACTAAAAACCAAAAAAAAAAAAAAAAACCCATTTCCTGCTTAAGTACATAGTCTCTTTTAGCTAGAAATGGCATCACTATGTAAAACTCACATTTTTAAAAATAAACTAATATGGTTTAATTGAAACACCAATTAAGTGCTTCCCTGTGTCAGTCTTGTAAGGAATAAATAGTATATTTCATTCTAAAGGGCTCACAAATGATACCATGCACTGAATGGTAATCACATGCCAGAGAAGATCAAAGTGAAAGTAATTACATCTAAGAAAGTTATTTGCTAAAGTGACTTCATTTTCATTTCAAATTGAAATTTCCTCATGACTCCTTTGAACAAGCAACTGATCATTGTTCCTATTAGTACAAAACACATAGTAAGGGTAAATCCTTTAAGAAGGAGGCAATGTATAAGACAAAATCATCTACTTCAGCTGAAATGCCCAGGGTTCCAACTATCTTTGCCACAGTTTTCTGATAAACTGAACAACTTTGAAAGACTGTATGGTTTTGTAACTAAAGAGTAGCAAAGGTTACAACAGGAAATTCTGGAACACTATGACTTAACTATATAGCTTTGACTTTTTCTTTCAAATATGTAGGGGTTATAAATGCAGACTAGTTATGTTAGACGATGTCTGGGGTTCACAAACTATTGACATAAATACTTTTCTAAAAATGACAAATTAGTAAGAATTTCCAGGTTTTGAGAGATGATTAAAATGCACTCAATAGAACTTAAGAGAAAAAAATATTCATTTATGAAAGGGTTCGAAAGACATTTCCTCTTTCGGTGGTAGAGGCCTACAAGAGGGCTCAGCAGTCTTTGAGTGTTCTTGTAAAGGACCGGAGTCCAGTTCCCAGTACCCACCTGTGATCCAGTTCCAGAGCATCTGATGCCTTTGGCCTCCAAGAGCATCTGTACAAACACGTGCACGCGTGCACACATACACACACACACACACACTCTCTCTCTCTCTCTCTCTCTCTCTCTCTCATACACACACACATATACACTCACACACACATACACTCTCACACACATGCACACACACACACACACACTCTCTCATAAACACATTCCAAAATAAAATGTAAAAATCTTCGATGGGAATTCCTGAGAATGAAAGGATGACTAGGAATGGGTGTCAGTCACACTCTGCTTTGTGATATCAGTTTTGTTAAGAGCATTCACTGTGTAATAAATTTTATAGATTTAAACAAAAAGTGAAAATACCTACATGTGCCTGAGCAAATTACCTTTTTGTCATTTGTAAATTTCAATTAAAGACTGGGAAATAAAAATAAAATTAAGTTAAAGCAAACCATTTGCCTTCATTTGGCAATACAATAAAGCTAACACATACAGTAGCATAATTAGGTTTAATTCAAATCACAGAGGAAAACTGAAGGCTCAAGCAGAGTCTATACACATTCAGTAGGAATGACAACTGTTCAATGTGGAATGAGATGAACAGTTATTGGCCTACAAACCAAGAAAATGAATTTATTGTTTTCAAATTCCATAAACAAAAGTAACAGAAGAGCATATAATTTCTAACAAGCTGGTCTTATAATTTCTAGCTACAGTCTAATTAAATCGTGTAAGAAAAATCTGTACGTTTTCCTACCTGAGAAAATTACCGAGAAAGAAATACACTTTAATCACTTATCACAAAGAACCTTCTAGGGTGACATGATGATGTGTACACATACGACAGGCCAGAGGCTACTCTCCAAAGACTGTTTGCCTTGTGGCTGCAGGCTGTGATCCACGGGCAGCACATTTCCCACCAGCGCCAGCTCATTCCAGTGAAGCAGCATAGTAATGTGTAAAAACCATGGTCACAGATCTGGAGATTATTTACTTTGTGAGTAAAAGTATACTACCTCAGCACAAGCTTCTGAGACAGGTCTAAGCAGTGAGTCCAGCGATCGATAGGCGTAGTAGACCACAATTTGGTGAAGATAGGATAAGATTATAGCTGCTGTCATGGCCAAGAACTAATGCATAAGAAACTTAGAAATGTCGAAGTTCAGCCAAGAACCAGACTGCAACATGAGCTGTGTGCACACAGATGAACCATCGCTTGCAGGCTTTTACAAATGAGCAGTGGGTTTCTTTTCATCACAGTTTATTTTAATTTATCCTATGTAGATTATTGGTAGAACTAAATCTTAGTCTAGTGCTTTCACTATATGAATCAAAGTCTTTTGTTTAAACAGTGATTTATTATAATTCTTAAGGTAAATAACAAATTCTAAAATTATAACTTGAAATTAAGCATTTAAATTTCAGATGACAGAGTCAATAATTGGTAACAGCTTCTTCAACTTCATATTAATAGTCTGATTAAAAACACTAGCAACTATCTAGTGATAGAACTGAAAGAATCAGAAGGGATCTTTAAAGTAAAAAAAACAAAAAAAAAAACAAAAAAAACCCAAACCAAACATGCAAAATACTCCCAACACATGATCTTCGTTCTCATTGTATAACTGACACTGTGAAACATTTATAATACATGATCTTCTACACAATACAGATCTAGAACATTTCTACAAGAAATTACAGAGTTTGTTCTTAAGGAGGAAGACTAAGATGGAAGGTGAAGCAATGAAATGTGGGGAGTCAGAGCGTCCTGTGCACACACAAGCTGCAGTCTCATCCCATTGGTTGACAGTTACATTTTCAGTACATGGCTTTCAAGGCAACTAGGAGTCAGCACACATGAACTTCCCTTCCCACAGTTAACAATTCCTTTAAAATCTCTCATGTATATAAAGAATTGTTGGTTTCATAGGGTATTTCCCCCCGCCCCCAAGAGGGCTCAAGAATAAATAGGGGAAAAGCATCATTCCCAAATCCATACACATGACTCAGCTGTGTGCTGGTCTGAGGTCAACATGAGACAGCGGCTGTATCAGTGGAGGTAGATGCTTCTCCACCACCCTGGCTCAGCACATGATCCAGTACAACTGACACTCATTATACCCCAACCATCAGAAAGTGCTCAGTGCCATGTTTAATGCCCCCTAAGGTAAAAGACTTCAAGGGTGCTGGACCTTATAAATGTACCTGTGTCATTACTAACTGCAGGATGGGAAATTCAAAACTGCTATAAAATCAAATCAGCAGCAGAAAGACTCAACCATGACTGTAAAAAGGGGAAGTGATATCAACACTAACACCAAATGTCTCCTGGGAGAATCTTGTTTGTGCAAAACAAAGTGAGAAGGAAGATGTGCCAATCAACACCAACTGGAAGACAGGATCCAGGAGGAAGGCAAAGATGGAGACATGGAGGGAAAGGGGCCGGGGAGGGGGAGAGAGGAAGGGAGACAGGATTGGAGAGGAAGAGGGAGAAAGAGGGACAGAGACGGAGAGTATAAATGTGAATATGAATGTAGCAGAGAGCCAGGCAGCAACAGAGTCCCTGGACAGAAGTGACAGAAAACAAAGTATGTGCTATGACTCTCTTTTTTTCTGTCTTTTGTGTTTCTAAATAACTTACAATGTTAATGGTATGGAGGCCACATCACCAGGCAAGAATGAGCCTTCTCATGGACAGAAATGATTTGGGGCTAATGAGTTTTACTTTCTCTTTTTGTTTTTCCTTTAAAATCATACCTGAAAGCCTTGAATCCTTGCTAAATATTCCAGTTGTTTTGAAGGCTGTACTGAAGAACAAGGGGGAGTAGGAGAATTTCCTTTTAAACCTATGGCTTCAGCAG
Organism: Arvicanthis niloticus; assembly: GCF_011762505.2. Lineage (NCBI taxonomy): Eukaryota > Metazoa > Chordata > Mammalia > Rodentia > Muridae > Arvicanthis > Arvicanthis niloticus. The sequence continues at coordinate 30,071,697 of NC_133433.1, read as the reverse complement.
TAGGAGATGTTCCATTCATAAGGAGTTCCCTGGCAACTGTGGCTGAACTGGTCGATGAGGGAGACACACTGAAGAAAGAGCTTGAAGGTTGGTTCATATCTTTGGGTGATAAGTAGCCTAGAGTTGTGCCAGAGGTCACTCTGTGGCGGCTGGCTTCCATCTCTTGATAAACATCAGGAGAAAGATGAAGAATCCCTTTTGGAGCTATGAATAAAATAAAGGTACACTGTTAATGCACTTAAAATAATTAATACAGAAACACATTATAGCATTATGGAGTCACTGACTTCCTTTGCTGTAGTGAGAAGGAAACAAGAAACTGTTCACTGAGCCTCCTCCTGATGCCTATGGAGGGAGTACAGCATCTATTCAGAGGCTGACACTAGTGCAAAAGTCCCATGTGAAGGAGGCTGGGAATGTACAGCATCTTCACTCCCATGTCCAGTATTTTTGTATCTCATATAACAGAGGAAACATCCCCAAATATGCATCAACTGAGGCACAGAAGACAAAAGGAAGGCAGCATCAGTCCAAATATCACCTTCAGAGTACAGACTCTAACATCCAGTGGCCTACTTTCCTTTCCTCCTCACAAGGTCACCCCTAGACAACCCTGGACACTGAAGTTTTGTTTATTTTCTTCAAGACTGTACTTTTTTCCCCCAACACAACACTTTTATTATTTGGGAATTCCACACAATGCACACTGAAGACATTCACTTCCCATTCCTTCTAGGTTCACCCACCCACCCTTTTTCCCTCATTAAAAAAAATACCACAACAAGTACAGTTTGTGTTGTCCATATACTCATTGGAGCATGGTCTAACTCCCAGAGGCCATTTCCTTAAAGATAACTGAGTCCTTCCCCACCCCAACCCCACTAGAAGCCATCAACTGTGGAGAGTTGCACTTCAGCATCTTTATCACAATTCTTAAGGACTCTCTTTCAAAGGCTTCCTGTCTAGACTGTTTCTTTTGGAGTGGGTGAGGGTCACAGAAGCCTTCATTCTCAATTATGAGTCTGAAGTCATTGATATCACTGCAAAAGAGGCTTCCTTGCCCATAAGAGCTAGTTGCAGCAGGATCACTAATCTGCATGGTCTCTGATGGTAGCACAAACCACAGATACCAACACGGCTTCTGACAGCAGCACAGACCATGGATATCTACAAGGCCTCCTGCCAAGTCCTGCATGGCCATCAGAAGAAAGCAAGATACAGATCCTGCCCCTGGAACAGAGCTAGCAGGGCATGGACCTTCACAACTGTTGACAGTTGGTAGTGTAGAGTGAAAAATTACAAAGACCATTTTATGAAATATATATAGGCTTTTTCTTTACCCTACACCTGAGCAAAAGAATGCAGGTTCCAGAAATCGGAACTGAATGTAAGATTTCAGGCCTTCACTGCCCCGGGATACATTCCGGGAACATTATCCCTGAGCCAGAGGAGATTAACATTCCTCAAGCCTCAGGGAAGAAAACCCACCTGTGGGTGGGGAAGACCCAAAGCAGGAAGACACATTCCTGACCACAAAAAAAGATACAAGTCATCTAGGTGGGGCTGGGAAGCTAGTAGCCACGATGACAGGGAAAAGTGACAAAGTAACAACTGAGAAATAGTTGGGCAGAGTGACAAGGCAACAACTGAGAAATAGTTGAACAAGTGACATGGCAGGACCACATTTTTGTGAGGAGTGGGTGTGCAGAGTGTTTTCCACATAACCCTGATTCACTTAGGTTGTGTTCCTCTGGAATTCTCCACTATTTTTATTGTTATATTTCCTTGGCAACCTTTCACCCCCTACTCATTCTCCAGGTTTGTGGTTTCCCCCTTTAAAAACACTTCTCAGACTGACTGGCTTGGTCAAACTCTACTCCTGCATGGGTGAGCAGTTTGATCGTTGGCTGCCAGCTCTCTTCCCTAATAAACCTCTGCTGATTGCATCCAGGTACGATGTCTTGCGAGTTTGTGGGTGGTTATGACTTCACGAGACTTGAGTAAAGGTCTCCCAAGTTTGGGGGTCTTCATTAGGCGTAAAGCTTGTTTGTATAATAATGTGTATTATTTACTTTATGCTCTTCCTTCAGGAGATGTTCTCTCTGCCAAAGTTAATGACTCCATTATAATTAGAAGCAGCACAAGTCTGGGAAGCTAAATGGCAAATACTGTGACCTTCACAACAGTCTTTAAGGGTATGGGAAAGAACTCTGAAAACATGAGTTTAAAAATTATATAAACAGATTTCTCAAAAAATATGTAAAAATATAAGGATTCAATATGAATTCTATGAGGGGCTTCATGGACCTAAAAGAACAGAGGCAGTTGCATTATGAGCCAGCTTGTCAGAGAGATATTAAGGAAGGAGATAAAGAGATACAAGGAGTGGTGATTGTAGGGCAGGATCTCACCCAGCCAAGTTTATTGTTTGTGTTTACGAAGTCAGGTAGATCCCTGAGTTCAAGGTCAGCCTGGGATAGAGTAAATTTGGGTCCAGGCATAGTGGGAATGGTGATCTCAGAGCTGGATCCCACCAAGTTAGCTTATTATCTGTGCTTATAAAGGCAGGCAGATGTCTGAAATCATTTGCTATGTTTAAAAAAATGTACTTACTGTCTTTCCTTAAGAATCAAAGGGCTAAGGTCATAAAATGGTGATTTATGGGATAATCAAAAGGTAACCTGGAGTAAATGACTGTATTGATATGTAAAGAAAAGATGAGGCTTTATTTTCAAGAGAAAACTACCCAGAGAGACCTGCTTAGAGAGTGAACATCTCTCTTAGAATTTTTCTAGCAGGATTTCTGACTTTGATCGGAAAACCCATGAGCTATTCAGAAAGCCCTCCCCCCAACCCCCAGCATGAGAGAGCTGTCTAGAGCAGAGAGCTGTCTCTAGTAGACTACAAAGCCTAGAGTTATCTACACAGCTATCTGGAAGGTTATCTCAAGAAGACTACAGAGGTGTCAGCTTGTACTCATGATTGACTTTGAGTCATTCTTTTGCAGCTCCCAAACACCTCTTCCTCAGGACCCTCTCTCCAAGCCAAGGCTGGTTCTCGGCAGCCTTCTATGCTAATATGGACCATAGACAACAACATGGCCTTTAGCAGCAGCACAGACTATTGAGGTTTTTTGAGGAGGCCAATCCAGAAAATGAATCATTCTCCATCTTGGACATGCTGCTGTTGCCGAGAGCCAGGGCAATCAGGTGGCTGGGCAGCACATGTGGGGACTGAGTCTGCACAAGTGTCAGGCTGCTGCATACTACCTGACCAGCCCTACACAGCAATGGCATGCTCCCACAGCTGTCACATCTCTAGTCCCACCTTTCTGTTCTGCCATCTTTCCTACCTCTTCATTGCACATTTATTCATGGAAGTGGTATTGCAAACTGCACTGTGTCACACTGTATTTTTTGCTTCAACAGCTTTATATGCAAACACTTACTGCAATGAGTCATTAGTCTGGTTCAAAGTTTCTAATTTCTGAAGCACCATAAATACTGGACTATCACTGAGACTCATCTTGGATATTCTGTTGTTGCCCAGAATCAGGGTTGTCTGTGTCTGGGCAGGGCATCTGGGGTGGGGAGATAGGATCCTCAAGAGCTCCAGGCTGCTTCACACTTATCTGCCCTTGGTGTCAGCTCCCCTGCCTGCTCACCAGGTATGACCCACTTGCAGCCCACAGGCAGCTCCTCAGCCAGCTCCTGTCACTGCATGCCAAAGCAGGGTGAGCAGTAAGGATATCAGCTGCTCCAGGCTAGGGACACTGGCCTCAACATCTCAGAGCTGAGGAACCTGTGCGTGCTGCAGCTGTGCTCTGTACTGCTCCCATTCCTGTGGTCTCCCTCTCTCTGGTTTCCCCACCCTTCCACACACATGCAGCTCTGCTCTGCCATCTTTCCTTCCAATTTCATGAGACCACTTTTTAAAAACATCTTCCCGTAAGACCTGCCTTTTTAAAAGTTGTTCTGAAGATGCTCTGGGCTCTACAGGGTTCTCTGCTGCTGTATCTCCCCTTGGACCCCGTGGGTCTTTCAGGCTTCCAGGTCCTGAGGGTGGTGGTGGCCATGGTCATCTTGAATTGTGAACTCCTTTTACTTCTATTTTAAATTGCATGTATGTATGTATGTATGTATGCATGTATGTATGTATATATGTATGTGGAAGGAGGCCAGAAGAGGGTACTAGATCCCTAGAACTGCACTTGTGAGCCACCTGATGTGGTTGCTGGGAATCTAACTCAGGTCTTCCATAGAAACATTAAATGCTTTAAGGTACTTGCCATCTCTCCAGACACTAAAGCTTGTTAGCTGCTAGCTCTGGGTTAGGTTAGAAATGACTATTACAATCACCACCTTTCTCTGTCTTCTTAATGGCCCTGGGTGGCTGAGTATGACACATCCTTTAGTATTCTCAGATAGGCTAATGGTCTGGGTAGACCTCAGAACAGCTGAAGTACTAGACACATGATGTATCCTTTCTTCTTCTTAAGAGAGAATCTGGGAGCTAGTAGGAAGGTTGCCTCATCTGTAAGAACAACGTCCTTGGCTAGAAATATAGCACAAATATATTTAATTTTTTCCTAACAATTTTAGTATAGCTAGAGCTGCATGGCTGCTCTCATGTTTGCCTGGGGTTCAGAAGCCTCACTGACTAGTCTCTAGATGTTTCCTCAGGAGAACACACCTATGTAGTGTTGTAACACTGCAGTGTTTGGAGATAAAAAAAAAAAAGTCCATGCATTCATAATCTCTCATTTCCCCAAGGAAATGCTTACACCATGCACTAGTTCCCCATGACTTACACTACAGTATGTAAACTCCTTCAGAAGACACAGGAAGTCTATCTGACTCTGTATCACTCCATTCTTGCCTACCAAATTCTTTTGTGAAAAGCCTATGCTACAGACACACTTTCTGATTGTCCAGTCTGATACCAATGTGGGAAAATTCTGCTAATTATGGTCAAAATCTACCACGGCTAGACAGCCTCTGAGCTTAGCAATATGGAGACTCCCTTCATGGGCAGGGCTTCTCCTTCTCTGACCTTGTCTGGGGAAGTAGAAGCCCCACCCCCATCACCTGAGGAGTATCACTCAGCCTTAGTGAGATTACAGAATCAATTTCCTTTCTCCTGATAACCCACTCAACAAGCACCTGAGTTTCCTGAAATGCTTCCTTATGCTAATGAGACATTTTGGTACCCTAAGCCCTCAATGACCTTTGCCCATCCTAGATGTTCCTACCTTCAGTCTCCCAAAAATTTATAAGCCTTGAATCACACCTTATGGTCATTTACCATACATACTCAAAAGGTTTCTGAACATCTCCCCCTCTTTGTCATTTCTACTTCCTTTGCCTGCATGGACCTTTCAGCCAAGGAACCATATGCCAACCAACACACCTTTTCTTCTATTACACAGTTTGTGTGTGTGTGTGTGTGTGTGTGTGTGTGTGTGTGTGTGTGTGTGTGTGTGTGTACAGGCAGCATATTAGGGGAAGAAAATTAAAACAGATCATACACATGTATGTGCCTCATTATGTCCAGGAGTGAGGAGATGCAGGCGAGGAGGAGAGAACTAAGGCAGTGGACAGCATGTCCATGGGAGGCCTGCAGAGTTTGTGCTGCAAAAATCCTCCAAAAGTTCCTAACAAGCTTCTCACCACTGGGATGCAAGAAAGTATGGGAGCTGAAAAGCAAAAGGCAAGGGTTCTTTATTGTAATTAAAAAAAAAACCAACAAAGTTTTGTGCTTTCACACAACTAAACCTGCTTAAAATAATATGCATGCATGTATGTATGTATGTGTGTATGTATGTGTATACACACACACATATATATTCAATTTTATAGTGCTTTTATACCTCTGAGTTTGTTTTCATGTGCTATACATTAATAAGTATATTTTTTAATTCCAGAGAAACTTTAATCTAAAATATGTTAAGAAAAAATGTACTGTAGAAATCTCCATAGTCAACAGAAGGTAAACCTGTTGCTTTAAAGATGTTTTAGTCTTTTTCATCTACATGTTTATACTTGTTATAACCTCAACAGAAGTCAAAATCCAAAACTATGATATGAATTCTGTGTTTACCAAATAACACTTCTCTACTAATTTTAAAAGCATGGCATTTGGGTTATCTGGATTGTTTTTTGTTTTTGCTTTTTAATGAAGTTCCAGGATTAGGGTTAAGGGAACAGCTGAGTGGCAGAGTTCCTCCTAGTACATCCAAAGTCTGACTTTGACCCTGAGTACCACATTAGAAACAAAAACAGAAAACAAAGCCCTACACTGCTGTACACTGAATGTTTCTAATTTTGACAACTTTAACCCTTGTTCACACAGACATTTGTTTCCTGAAGTGCAAAAAGAATTCTAACTGAAAGGATATGCATTTAAAATGTTTTTACATTACTGAAGTGCCCTAAAAAAAAAAAATTGTACTAATTTCACATTCCCACAGAAATATTTCAAAGTGTCTTATTTCCTATTCTGGTGTTGGATATTATGTTTAAAGAATGTTACCATTTATTAACAGTGACAGAGAGCAGGTCAGTCGTTGCCTGGGAATGAAGCAGGCAAGAGTGGCAAATTAAAAAGGGCCAAGAGGAAACTTTGGTGGGGTGGAGTGTAGAAGTACTCACTTCACAGGTTTATAAACATGTCAAAAGGGATCAAAGTGTACAAGCCACATACAGTTTACTATTCTTCAATTAAAATTATAAACATATTTTTCAGCTTGACAAGTGAAATGTTATTATTCCTCCATCTTGTTTACTGTATCTACATGTACACTATAACTTTTATTTAAATAATTTAAATTATATAACTGTAAATTATATGCTCAATTCAGTAAATCAAGAAACAAGGAAGACAGGAAATGGGGGAGTGGATCTTGGAGGGACCAAAGGAAGGATGAATAACAATATATATTGCACAAATTCTCAAAGAACTAATAAAAAATAAATTAAAAAAAAGAAAAAGAAATCAAAAAAGTTAATATTACTTCAGACTGTGGATTTCTTAATTTTGATTTTAAACAGGACCCCTCTACGTATCCTCGCCTGGCTCCAAGGGGAGCAAACCTCCTACGTTTGCCTATTGACCACTGGGACTGTAGGTGTGCAGCCCCTAGCTTTTGTTACTATAAGGCAGCTCACCAATGGTACTGCAATAGAGCAGTAAGAATGCCCCTGCAGCATCTCAGTGTGCGTGCTTGCATAGAGGTAAGGCTTCCTACTACACAGTAAAGTCTAAGCTGAGTTTCGTCTGTGAATAAAGATTTCCTTTTAGAGTCCACTTAGAAGGGCAGCCATAGACATGTGAATTTATATAATTGGTGGTCAGTTTCTGAGTGGTTTTCAACTTCAATATTGATAACCATAAAGATCACTAAAATTCAGTTTTTTTATGTTTTAAAATTAAGTTGCTTTTCAATAATATAATGACCTAAAATATGATCAAATAACAAATTAAGATATGAACATTTAAAGATCTTTAACTTGTCATTTAGGTTTTCCCAGAAAACTATATTTTTATTTCCACTAGGATAAACTAAACACACTTCTGCCAAAACAGAATCCAGCCATTTTAAACAGTCGTTGCCACTGAACGGTATTCAACTTTTCATCACTGTTTTGGATCGCTTTTTTCATGTAACCACCCTAGGTCTGTTCCTTGACTAAACTCAGTTTTGCTTGTGGACTTCCACTAAACATCACATTTCCTTGCTGGGGCTTGTTACACTCCATTATATTCTAAACGGTCCCCAGCCCATTCTCCCACCTACAATCTTTTGTTGCTGATTTTGTCGTTTGTCTACTCCCACTGTGGGGCTTTCAGAATGTGGCCAGAGCGCACAGCTATGTTGCTGGTACAGTACTGGCTCTGCTCTAGAATTTCACTAGCATTACTTAATTCTCACAACTACTATGAGGCAGGGCTTATCATTTTCCTATATTAAAGATGAGAAAACTGAAATTAGGCAAACTTATTCAAGATTACCTAGATGTGGTGGCTTGGATAAGAATGCTACCTCCTTCCCTCCCCCCACCCACTTTTGAACATTTCATCCCCAGGAGGAACCATTGTTTGAGAAAGATTAAAAGATGTGGCCTTATTAGGAGAGGTTTGAGCTCTATCACTCCCAATTAGGTTTCTCTTGCTTTGCCTCATGCTTGCAAATCAGATGTAAGCTCTCTCAGCTACTGCTCCAGGGCCATGCCTGCCTGCCTGCTGCCATGCTCCCTGTCATACTGGTCCTGGGTTCCTCCTCAGAAACTGTCAGCCCCAATACATTCTTAATTCTTTAAGATGCCTTGGCCATGATGTCTCATTACAGCAATAGAAAGGTTAACTACAACATTGACTAAGGTTAGGATTTACAGTATAAATTAAAAATACATATATTCAAAAGAACAACATGAAAATAGCAAATTGAGTGAAAAAGTAAAACCAAAGAAGCCAACAATGTGAGAGAGATTTTAAAAAAATAATCTAACAAAGACTTTAAAACAGCCATGATAAAATGCTTCAATGAACAAAAGCAAACACACAGCAGAAGTGAAAAACAGCAAATAGAAAGGTTTGAACAGAGGAGGAAAAAGGTAAACAGGCTGGGGGAGGGGCCCATTAGCCTCAAGGCTCCCTGAGGGAAAGAGAAAGGAGGAGGAGGGAGAGAAGCAGGCAGACTGCAAAAGAGAAGCAGAGAGAGGCAAACAGACAGACACACAGACTAAAATATCCAAATGGAAAACTTAAGTAAAAAGAGCAACAGATAAGTTCACTAGGTAAGTGGACGAGAGAGTGGATCCATGCCAGCACGCAGGACGAGACTGTCACTCCATCTATAGCGTATGTGCTACTGCCCTCCTAGACATTCCTAGCCACCCAATTACTAGACTGTCAAGATAGCACTTACAGCCAAGAAGCCTCATTTCCTCACTAATGGAGCCAACGTGATATGAAGAGGGAAACGGGAAAACCTACAAAGGGCTTTAAATAGGGAGTAGAGAGGGCAATCAGAAGAGGGAGGAAGCAAGGAAAAAATGGAGGAAGAAAGGGAAGAGGAAAATTGAACACTAAGGATGTTTGAAAAGCCAGAAGAACATTGTTTTTTATTTACTTAATAAAATTACATATAACACATGTGTACATACATGCATACATATAATAAAGTTATGTCATTTGGGCAAATAATACTCCCGACTAAGAAAGACACAGACTAACAGAAACTGCAGTACTAGGCATGAAAAATTCCATGTCTAGTTGTTGACAAGGGAAGTCCAAGATTTTCTCAAAATATCATAGGTTATTGCTGTTGGTCTTGGTTGCTTCCCAGAAGTTGAAGACATTATGCATTTTGGAAATAGGACTCAGAGGATCCAAGTTAAATCTGACCTGAAAGTCTTCTCCCTGAAGACTAACATTCATAGAATCAGAAGGTGCCATGCAAGATTCCAAGGGAGGGAAGCAACTAACAGTCTTACCCAGCAGTGACCCTGTGAACCATGACAATGATCAATCAGCATGACAAAATGTCCTAAGGTGCACAAGTGGTACACACACTTTGGTGGTAACCAACAGTTCTCTACTGGACTTGAGGATCACTCAGTGTGAGGAAAATCATGCCTGGTGCTGAAACCAACACAACTGCCTGGGGCTAACAGGGGCAGGGATCTTAGAGGAGAGCCTACTCTACCACTTTACTCAGCCCTAATTCCTAATTGCATTCTGAAACTTATCCTTACACCCAACAGATACATATAAAATTCACCTCTAATTGAAGAACCTTCAATTTGTAACAGATGGAGAGTATTACAGAAAAGCACAACTGTTCAAAACACAGAACAACTGATCATAGGATGACCAGGCCCAGAGAATATTTCTACGCACAACTCCTGCACCTAAGGCTCAAGGACCATTGCAGAACAAGAAGCTTAAAGATTTCAAGACCCAGGAGACTAGTAAATCTACTGAGATTATGTCTTCTAGAATGACAAAGAATCTTTACTCATGATACCTCAACAATGTGGCTATCTAAACAAGACTGGAACAAAACCAACCCCAATCAACATGCTAATGTGGAAGGGGTAGATTTCACTGGGCCCCATCCCTAGACAAGGAGGCAAGGGCAAAGAGGAAGGCTGAGAGCAGGAGAATTAGTCTTCCATAGGAATGAGTTCCCTTGGTTGGCTGTCGGGTCCCAAGGGATCATCCTTGAAAAAATACACATATACAAGCAGCACTAGATGGACTGAGCTCCTTGCATTTATGTATTTATGCATGCACATAATATAAAACAATTGAAGAGAAAGAGGCTATGGTTGGGAGAGATGTGAAAGTTGCTGGAGGGGTAAGGATGTAATTATACTGTAATTTAAACAAAAAGAAACATCTGTGCATAAACCCAAACAGACTATCTCTGATTCTCTGTGGCAAAATGCAGGTCATATGAGAAAAAACACTTCATAAAATGTTTAGTGCTACAGTGGTTTTTGTAGAGTGTACTGTCTAAGTGTAAGAAAATGCTATTATATAATACCAAACTCAATACAACCATTGAAAGGCCATGTAAATGACATCAAAGAGACACTTGAGGTAATCTGAATTTTTTGTTGTTGTTTTTCGAGACAGGGTTTCTCTGTGTAGCCCTGGCTGCCCTGGAACTCACTCTGTAGACCAGGCTTGCCTCAAACTCAGAAATCTGCTTGCCTCTGCCTCCCAAGTGCTGAGATTAAAGGCATGCGCCACCACTGACCAGCCCTGAAATTTCTAATAGTCAAGAAACACATAGAAAAGTAGAAGAAAACAAAAAGAAACAGAAAACAAAATGGCTAAGGGTATGTCTATCTTGATTTTCTCAAAGAACCAGTTCTTGGTTTTACTGATTCTCTATATTGTTCTCTTTGTTCCTAATTTATTAATTTCAGCCCTGACTTTATTTCCTGCCATCTACTCCTGTTGGGTGCACTTGCTTCTTTTTGGTCTAGAGCTTTCAGGTGTGCTTTTAAAGAGCTAGTATGAGATCTCACCAATTTCTTTATGAAGGCACTTAGTGCTATTCCTCTTAGCACCACCTGCATTGAATCTCCTAAGTTTGTATATGTTGTGCCTTCATTTTTATTGAATTCTAGAAAGGCTTTCATTTCTTTATTTCTTCTCTGACCAAGTTATCATTGAGTAGAGAGTTGTTCAGTTTCCATGAATATGTGGGTTTTCTGTTGTTTCTGTTGTTATTGAAGTCCAGAATTAGTCTGTGGTGATCTGATAAAAGGCATGGAATTATTTCAATCTTCTTGTATCTGTCGAGGCCTGTTTTGTGTCGAACATGCTGAGAAGGCATGTTCTTTGTGTTTGGGTGAAATGTTCCATAGATGTGTTAGGTCCATGTGATTCATAATGTTTGTTAATTTCATTATTTCTTTGTATAGTTTTTGACTTGATGACTTGTTCTTTGTTGAGAGTGGGGTGCTGAAGTCTCATACTGTTAATATGTGGGGTTCAATGAATGATTTAAATTTTAGTAATGTTTCTTTTATGAATGTGGTTGCCCTTGTGTTTGAGGCATAGGTATTTAGAGTTGAGATGTTGTTTTGGTGGATTTGTCCTTTAATGAGTAGGAAGTGTCCTTCCCCATATCTTTTGATCAATTTCAGTTGAAAGTCTATTTTATTAGATATTAGATTGGCTACTCCAGTTTGCTTGTTGGGACTGTTTGCTTGGAAAACCTTTTTCCAGCCTTTTACTCTGAGGTAATGTTTATCATTGTTGCTGAGGTGTGTTTCTTGTATGCAGCAGAATGATGGATCCTGTTTTGCATTCTTTCTGTTAGCCTGTATCTTTTTATTGGGGGAATTGAGTCCATTGATGTTGAGAGATATTAATGACTAGTAAGTGTTAATTCCTGTTATTTTGATGTTGGTGGTGGTACTGTATGTATGCATGAGCGTGCGTACACACACACACACACACACACACACACACACACTTCCCTTCTTTTGTTTATGCTAGTATGGGGTTATTTATATCCTGTGTTTTGATGGGTATAGTTAGCCTCCTCAGGTTGAAGTTATTCTAGTATCTTCTGTATCTGGTTGGATTTATGGATGGAAATTGTTTAATTTTGGTTTGTCATAGAATATCTTGTTTTCTCCAACTATGGTGGTTGAACGTTTTGCTGGGTATAATACTCTTGGATGACATCTGTGGTCTCTTAGAGTCTGCAAAACATCTGCCCAGGTCATTCTGGTTTTTAGACTCTCTGTTGAGAAGTCAGGTATAATTCAGACAGGTCTGACTTTATCTGTTACTTGGCCTTTTTCCCTTGCAGCTTTTAATATTTTTCCTCAAGACTCTGCTATACCACTCCTGGGCATATGCCCAAAAGATGCTCTACCACACCACTAGGATATTTGCTCAACTATGTTCAGAGCAGCTTTATTCCTAATAGCCAGAAACTAGAAACAACCTACATGTCCCTCAACTGAAGAATGAATAAAGAAAATGTGGTACATTTACACAATGGGAGTACTACTCAGTTATTAAAAACAAAAACATCATGAAATTTGCAGGCAAATAGATGAAACTAGAAAATATTATTTTGAACGAGGTAAACCAGGCTGTAAACCAGAATGTAGGAAATAGATAAACTATGTAAGCAATGATTAAAACAAAGTTGGAGAATCTACTTCCAAATGATGAGCAAAGAAGATGCACAGGTCCATTCTTCCCATACAACCATAAAGAATACAAAGTTAACAGTTTGGAGACTAAGGAAATCTGACAAACAAAAACAATTTCCCTCTGAAATGAATAATATAGGTAGTCTTTGCTCTTAGCTCCTGGGAAATAACATCTCCTACATGAAAAGAGTGTCTGCTATTCCTAACGGGTATGATGGCCCACACAAGAGTTTATGATAGTTAGACAACTAGGAGTGGGCTGGTGGCTAGTAGAGGGTGAAGCAGGAGAATAATGGGGGTTGATGGGAGTCCTGGACATCATGTCAGAAAGACTAGGCACATGATTAGGAAGTTGGGGCTTTAAACTACAAGATTAGCTTCCCCTCCAAAGGCTTAAGGTCAGTATTAATTTCACAGCCAATGAGATTCAATTCAATCATGCCAATATAATAAAGCCCCAGTAAACTATGGGCAACTCTGGAAATTGAGTAGGATTCGTTTACTATACACCATGGTGTATCTCCTAAATACTCTGTTACAGACGTGTCAATTCCAGGATGGGAATACCAGAAGAGTCACATCTTCAGCCCTTCCAAACTTTAGCCAGTGTCTCTCTTCTTTTGGCCCCCAAGCCACAAAGTGCTCTCCTTTCCCAGATGCCAAGATGGCTTAGATGATACAGTTCCTCAGTCTCACAGCAAGGAACATAATAATATCCTCTAGATGGAGCAGACTACCAGAATTTCTCATTTATCTTGGCTCATAGCTGTAACAGCCAAATTCCTGATATATGAAGCCAAGATGTTGGAAGAGTCCTTCCACACAGCTGTAACCCATAAAGTAGTAGTCTATACAGACAGAGCAGGCTGAGAACACTTAAGCACCAATACTTTCTTCCTCATACAAGGGAAGTCCCACATCAGAAAATAAAAACTGAGAGTATCAGAAACTACCTTCTGTACCTGGCAACTGGATCATAAGCAGAATCATCACCCTAAGAGAAGTGGGCCACTACATCAGATTTCCATCATGGGGCAGTGGCTTCATAATTGTGCCCAAGGAGAGAGGCAGTCCTTAAGAGGAGAGAATATTGAAGCTCTCCAAAACAAAGTGACTTAATTTGCTATAGAATGTGAGAAAATTCAAGCCTACGGGCACTCTTGAAAACACTGACAACTTTGTAAGCAGTTTGTGGAAGAGTGGGTCTTCTTAAAGCTAGCCCATCATCACCTAGCTTGTCAGAAAGAAACATAAAAAGACAGACTCAAGAAGGGTCCCTTTGAGACACAGGCTCACAACTGGACACTGTGCAGAGGGTGAGACACTATGGAGCTCTCAGTCCTGAATGCCTTCCTCTAACCCTCCCCTCAAGGCTCAGGGAGCAATGCACAAGAGGAGGCAGAGAATTTCTGAGAGTCCGAGATTATGGAGGACTCCAAGGAAACAGTGTCCTCCAGAACAACAGGACTGGTGCACTATGAGCTCACAGGACTATGGCAGCCCACACAAGACCTTCACAGGGTTAAGCTAGATGGGGTCCTAGCATAGTCTCCTGTAGACTCAGGCTCCCACTCCTAATCACCAAGCCATCTGTGATTGATACCTACTGGTAAAGTCAATACTGGCTTTCTCCTGCGGAGTTTCTCTTGTATATTAACCACATTTCACAGTAGGCCCCATGCCCAGGAGTGGGGCCAACATAAAATGAACTCAACGGTGTTCTTGTAGATCTTTTGCTTAATTTGCTGTTTGGGCACTTTTTTGTCTTATTAGTCTTTTCTTGTATATTTTGGGTTCTATTTTTAAGGGGGGTACCTAGCACACACAGCAAGAGGTTACATTGCACACAGATCTACACATGAATGCCCTCTATATATCATTCATTCAATCATTCATTCATCCATCCATACATACATAATATACACATATATACACATATATTTGCACATATAGATACACATATAGACATAAATATAGATAGATACATATAATGCTCAGATTATAACTCTTAAGAACTCAGGGTCCTTGCGGTACACCAACTAAGCACAGAACTGAGAGCTGAGGCTGACACGAGTAGAAAGGCACCTCCACTTCACCCTCAAAGTAGACACAGTTCCAGGGAGAACACTGCAGATCACAATTCTTGTGGGTAAGCGGTGGAGTATGCTTCCAACACTACAAATTTTTAAAGAGTTGAGTAAATAGCTAGTTGCTGTTTGCTTTTTAAAAATCTTACTCAGAGTATGTGCAAACCCGGCACAACCTGGACCCTGGGTGCAGGAGAGGAGGAGGCGAATGTCCCCTGACACAGCTCAGCGTGGTCTGCAACTTGAATCTCGCACACTCTGATCCTCTGAAGGTCTGGTGCCCCAGAGACCGGAGCAGAGTGCCAAGTTAGGTAGTGATGTAGTAAATAGACTTTAATTGTCTGATTAGCTACAGAGGATGGAAAAGACAGCTTTGCTGGCTATGGTAGAGCTAGAGAATCTACAAAGCAACAGATGTGTGCAAACAAAGTTCCCATAAGGAGTGGGCTCACCACTCCAGGGCAGCCACTTGCTCACTCATCCAGGTTTCAGAATCCTGATCTCTCTCTGTACAAAGTCAGTCTGTGGATATTGTGAGGGTGGCTGGTTCTTCAAACACAGGTTAGGAAACAAATGAAAAAACAAGGAACCAGGGCTTGGATAAAGAAACCTTCAGAAGAAACAGATCCAAATGTAAGCACATGGTCTTTGACATGGGTGAGCATAATGGAGAACGGAGAAGGGTGTTCTCTCAACAAATGATGCTGGAAAAAACAGACACCCACTATACACAAAGAACAACTTAAATATATTAAAACTTAATTATAACTCCGCAGACTATAAAATGTGAGAACACGGTCCAAAGGATCAACAGACTGGGACTCCTGGGGGGCTCACAGAGATCAGGGAGCCTGCAGGGGTCTGACCTAGGTACCCTGCATATATGTTATGACTGAGTAGCTTTGTGTTGTAGGAATCCTGGTGGTGGGAGTGGGGGCTGTCTCTGACTCTTGCCTACTTGTGGGACTCTTTTTCTCCTGCTGGGCTGTCTCATCCAGCCTTGATGTGAAGTACTTTCTCTAACAGTCAAAAAACACAAACAACATACATGCTCCTTGTGAGATAAAAAGATAAACTGAAATGTGTACCCAACAGAATACCTCTCAGCTACTGTTTTAAGGAAACACTATCACATGTTATGACTGAGGACATTATATTAAGTAAATAAGTCTGTCCCAGAAGCATAAATACTGCATACTGCCACTATAGGAGTTACCTAAATCACACAAATCCATAGAAACACAGTAGAGCAGTGCTTGGTAGGAGCTAGGGAGAAGAAGTGAGACAGTGCTGGCCAGTGGAAAGGAGTTCCAGTCACACAAAGTGAAAAGCTTCTAAGAACCTGCTGTATGACAGTGCATTTATCTTTAGGAATGATGTAGCAGCCATTTAAAAAATTATTAAAATGGTAGATCCTCATGTATTTTACAATAAAAAACACAGAATTAAAGCTTTTTTAAATGGTTAAGAAAAAATATGAAATCCAGTGATAGCACAAACCGTGACAAAGTCTAAGCAAGAACAATATTAGAGGTTTGTGTACTAGACTGGGGCAGATAATCTGAGCTTGAGTCAGGGCAGCATAAACTCCCTTTAAATCTGATATTTTCATCTGTAAAATGAACCAGGCTAGAGAAACCTGAAGGTATTTCAGCTCTAATAGCCCATGAATCATCCTAACACAACCCAGAAATCTTGGAATAAAAAGTAGATCTGAACAGTGTTCCTAGGCCTAAAAGCCAGTTGAGTGTTTTTGAAAAGGGACTATTACTGATTTTTTAATAAATCTTAGAAAAATCAAGTAATGCAGATATCTGTCTCACTGATGTAATAATAGTTAAACAAACACTTCATGTAGTTTCTCAGCCAGTTAGTGTTTTTACATGATCCACCCAAATATAAATGAGCTATTTGAAACAATAGTTTGGATATTTTCCATGTTATAAAACATTCTAAATGGTTTAAGAAAGATTCTGGTACATGATATATAAAACATTCTTTCAAAATATGAATACCTAACTTCAGTGGAATTTTAAAAAGCTTTCCTGTTTTGTTTTTTTGGTTTTGTTTTTGCTCCATTACTAGTATGTAGTATATCTAGAAATAAATATATCATCTGGTAGCAAATGCAAAGACTTTAAGATGAAAGGACAGATTTCAAGTCATCACTACTATCTCTGGCAACATTATAAAGTTACCAAGTCTCAGTTTTCCTGTTGGTACGATGAGACGCTGCATGTTCTCCAAACCTTTCAGACTCAGGACTCCTGGTGCTGTCCTAGTTGTATACACAAGGATGAAGTGGCTTCCTCTAGATGCCTCCTGTATATCTATGATGGGTTTGCTCTGGACAAGACTTCCATTACTTCACTGAGTAACAGTGGTGAATATAGAGACCCTTGTCCTTCTCATACTCTTGTGGAAATGATTTTAGCTTTCCTGTATTCAGTATGACTCGGGCTGTGGATGAGACAGCCCTTATTAGGTTGAGATATTCCTTCTGTGCCTGATTTTTCAAAATTTTTATCATAATGTTCATTTTATTATATTTCTCGTTTTAATAATAAGATGATTAGACAACTTTCAGTCACAAAGTCGAGATATGTATTTATTTGCATATATTGAACCACTCTTCCGTCTTTGGCTGGATACCTGATCACAGCTTATCTCCTTTTTTCCTGTGCTCTTGAATTCAATCAACAAATTATGTTGATAATTTCTACATATATGTTGGGATATTGGTGAACTGTTTTTGCTTGTTGAGTTCTTTAGCTTGTTATTAAGATAATGGAACCAGTTTGGATAGATCTCCCGTTTCAATATTTTGGAATTGTCTAAGAAGAATTTAATGTTAGTCTTCTTTTTATGTATGTTAAATATGATCACTGGTGAGGACAGACATACTCCTATTATTCTCTTACTTTCTCTGATGGTGACATCCATCCATCTTTGAGTGTGGCAGTTCTCTGAAGTCTGCATCTCTGGTTCTCTTGTCCTTTCTATCTGTGCTCTACTGCTGAGTTCTACATGTGCACAGGGAGGTGCCCACTTTTTGGTTTCCAGTACAGGAGTCCCTTGAGTACTCAGTGCAGGGCTGATCTGGCAGACATGAGTTCTCTCTGGCTTTGTTTCATCTTCACACCTTTGCTCCTGAAGGGTATATTTATTGGATATAATGTTCATAGTTAGCATTTTTTTGTCTCTGGGTTTTTTATTTCCTATTTCTTCTTGGCCTGCAGGTATGTGGTGTTTGTGGATTCTTTTGCAGGCCATCATGCCATCTCATATACCTCATGCCCCACAGTGGTACGTAAACATGTGGTAGGCCACTTACCTCAACTAAAATTATAGAATGCGTTTCATAGTAACACATGCTCCGTTGTCAATGTGCTGCTGATGGACACGCTGCCTTAGCTTTGTTTCCAACTGGGTGTAAGGTCCATGTTGCTTCTTTAACTACAATCAACACTAGTGTGCTCCATAGGCAGTTTGATGGACTAAACCCCAGGGGCTTCAGTAACAAACTACCAGCTGAATAGAACTGCCTTTGTTAAGGTGAATTTGATAGTCATTCTGGGTGTAAGTATATGAACTTCAGGGTGTTAAGTCCATAATCAGTTTCCAAAGGCTGTGTGAAGGCTGGGCTACCCGGCAAGTCTAGATAGGTGTGACACAGCAACAAATCCATGTATATGTGTAAATATGTGAAAGAGTCTGAAGGATATAACACATTATATGAAAAAGAAAAAATATTTAAAAAATAGATCTGAGGAACCAAAAGATTAAATATTTACATTTGCACATATATAGAGATAGATTTAAAAAAACAATATATAACCTGCAATGAGTTACTTGGAAGTCAGAATAGAACCTTTTCTAGTGAGGTCAAAAGCAGGGGAAACCTACCACACCCTGTGTTTCTTGAATTTTAAATTTTCCTTATTTAAAATATGTGCTCATTTGTTTGGGTCACTTTACACAATGTAGACGTATCTGGGAAGAAGGAATCTCTTACTGAGGAAATACTGTAGTAGGATCCACCTGAGGACATGCATGTCTGTGGGCCATTTTCATAGTTAATGACTGGTGTGAGTGGTCCCAACCCTGAACAAGTGGTCCTGGGAATTATAAAAAGGTAGCTGAATGTGAACCCGAGCTTTCTTCCATGGTTCCTGCCTCCACTTCCACTTCAGTTTCTGTAACTTTAATTTTTCTCAAAGTCTACTTTTAATGATAGTTTTTTAAACACTTTAACTTCCCTTCTAGCTCATCACCCACCTGAGGTAGTAGAAAAGAAAGTGGGCCTGTTAAATGGCTCTTTGGAGCAAATCCTATCTGCGTTCTCAGGAAATCAACAGTTCAGTACACAGGAGTCAGTGGCTCGATCCACTTCACAGATACATCAGTTTGGTAGTCAGGATAGCAGCACTGATGGCACTCCCTAGCAGAGACAGCCAGGCCTCAGCCTCAGCATGAGTCAGCAACAGGGACCAGGGTCAACAGGAATGCCTGGGAAAGTTCTCCGCTGGATGTCTCTCATCGAGGAGAAGATCAGCAAAGACGCAAAACCAACAAGTGTTGTACAGTTAGCTCTGTAAGTAAGCCAAGCTCAGCCTGTCATTGTCCATCAAGTCCTTTTTATAGTCCTTTGAAACATCCTGTGTCATCCACTGGTCTTGCCTCAGCATGTGTATCTGTATCAGCTGACATCACTCTGATAATCAGCCCAAGTCCTCGGAAGTGGCAAGAAACTGCAGCACACCACCAGAAGGTTTTTGGTGTGTTTCTCTCTATGGAGTCCTGACAAATGGAGCTCAACTACACAATACATGCATGTCATTAGCAAGAATCCTTCATCACATGTCCTTTCGCGGTTTTGCTTTAGCAAAACATCCTTTCACTTGTGTCTGCTTCAAGAAATCACTCTTTCATGTGTTTGCCCCAGCAACAAACTTTCCAAAGAACCCTTAGGTTTCCACTTCAAGTTTCTGCTCTGACTTCCCTCAATGATAGACTGTGATCAGGATGTGTGAACCTTTTTAAATCACGTTTAGTCAAATCACGATTTACAAAAGCAAAAGAAACCCAACTATTGCTGAGATGGATCTGCTGAGGTTGTTTGGGGGAAGAATGTTAAAGTGTTTAGAACTTTGGGACAGAAAAGCCATTTGAGTGCTCAAAACTGATAGTTTGGTGGGAGCTTGAAAGATAACAGTGTTGACAGAAATGTAGATGATGGAGGCCTCGCTTGTAAAGTTTCAGAGGGAAGCAAAGCTGGGCCACTCACATATTATATCTGAATTAAGAATCTGTGGTTTGGGGTTGCCTGGGACTGAAAACTCAGCTGTGATTAACAAGAGACCAACATTATTAACGTAAAATCTCTGTCAATTATTTCCTTAGGGACAACAGGACTCACAAGCTGTGGTCCAGCAAAGGACCAAGGGTGCATCTCAAATTGGAAGTAGAACTTGGTTATGTGTAAGAATCTCCCAGGTGGTACTGGGTTTGAAGCACAAAGGGGCCATGAAGAACAGCTGAGACTTGGCACTGTGTAGGCCCAGAAGAAATGGATGGAGAACCAGCCTCAGGTCCTGTGGAGACCCCAGAATGATGGAGATGCCAGGGCTTTGGAAGGAATGTCACAAACAGCAGCAGCTATAGAAGAGAGCTAATTTGAGCCTATGAGATAAGCTGTGTGTGCCAGAATGGGAGAGGTGGAGCTCCCCAAGCCCTCGGAGCCTAGAAGACCATGAATGATTATCAGTCTTTGAATACTGGGCTTTTTACACTGTCAAACTTTGGTTTTGCTTTGATCTGATTATAATTGAGCCATGGGCAGGTGGTTCTGGATTCCATAAGAAAACTGAGCAGACACAGGAAAGCTACCCAGTAAGCTGTGTTCCTCCACTGCTTCTGCTTCTGTTCCTACCTCAAGCTCCCGTCCTAGCTTCCTTCAACAATGGACTATAATCTGTATGTTAAATAAGCCCTTTCT